>NC_068982.1:70662463-70662865 GCF_001194135.2 Octopus bimaculoides | reverse complement strand
CAAATATGATGATGTCACAGAGAAAGGGGGGGAGCAAATAACAACAACAACAGCCAAACACTCGAAAGAATGACAATAATATGGATGGTAAAGTTAAATGAAATTATTAACCAAATGTTTTGTATTACCTTTTTGGAATGTCTAAATCCGTTTCATTGTCTTCTAATATAAATTCTCGTTTCCTTTTGACACCAGACTCAAATAATCTGTGGCCAAGATAAGAGGAAACATTGCCCATAGTTCAAATGTAAACAGGATAACTCGAAAGCGTCGGGTTGTTATGCCAAGGGAGATAATTATTGTCCGTAATTAGCTCTCCCACCAAGTGAGCAACAAACATAACTAAGAGAAGATAACCGCAACTATGACGTTAATTAATGTTATATATATATATATATATAT
>NC_068982.1:70660905-70662408 GCF_001194135.2 Octopus bimaculoides | reverse complement strand
TATATAAATATATATATATATATGTGTGTGTGTGTGTAAAACACGAAATAAAATAATAAAAATAATCCAAGCCCAGCAATTTTAAGGCGGGGGAGCGGGTAAGTAGATTATATCGACCCCGAAGGGATCAGAGGCAAAGCTGACCTCGCTGCCTTAAAAAAATTTAAATATTTAAAAGATTTTAATATTTCAAATTTTGGCGCAAAGCCAGCAATGTCGAGGAAGAAAATTATGATCGATTATATGGATCCTAATATTTGATTGCTACTGTATTTTATCGACTTCCAAAGGAGTGATAGGCAAAGTCGATTTGAGCGGGACTTGAACTCAGAACATGAAGAGTCGGAAGAAATGCTGCTTAGTTCGCAGTTTTCTCAAAGTTAATAATTCTTTCTACTATATGCACAAGGTCTGAAATTTTGGGGGAAGAAGATATTCGATTGCATCGACCCCAGTACTCGATTGGTACTTATTTCATCGATTCCGAAGAGATGAAAGGCAAAGTCATCCTTGGCGAGATTTGAGCTCAGAAAATAAAGGGTCGGAAAAAATGCCGTTAAGAATTTTTGTCTGACGCGCTAACGATTCTTCCAGCTCGCCCCCTCACAAAATCAATGATGGTTTCAAACTTTGGCACAAGCCCAGGAATTTCGGGAGAAGATGTAAGGCGATTACATTGACCTCAGTATTCAACTGGGACTCATTTTATCAATTCCGAGAGGATGAAAGGCGAAGTCAACCTTTGCGGAATCTGAACTGAGAACGTCAAGACGGCTGAAATGTCGCTAAGTATTTTTGACCGGCGTACTCACTACAGCGATTCAACCTGCTCACCGCTACCTCAGTATTGATAATCCATTTCACTTTATGCAAAAGCCTGAAATTTTGTGGGCGGGTGATAGTCAATTGCATCGACTCTGAAAGGATAAAAAACTATGTTGATCTCAGCGAGATTTGAGCGGAAGACGTAAAGAGTCGGGGAACATGCCACTAAGCAGTTTTGTCCGGCGCGCTAACGATTCTCCCAGCTCACCGCCTTCTTAAAATTAATAATAGTAATAAAAAGATTAAGATTGGAAGATTATTTCTTTGGACGTGCTATTTTATTTTATTTTATTTATTTTTATCTCTGATTGTGACAAACAAGTAACTATCGTTTGGTGGGTAAAGAAGTGTAAAGTAAGGTCATTCACTTCGTCACAATTATTTAGATGTGGAGCAAGATAACATTTTGGTGTATGTTAACCGTTTAAAATTGTTAAATTACAGCTAACTTAAGGCAATAACCTAGGAAGAGCACTATCTTTAGTGCACAGACTACTAATAACAGTTTAACATTAGCAAATCTACTACTGACACTCAACTAGCACTTTTAACAGGAGCAAACATTCTCACACAAACAAGCGACATGACGCGTAATTTACTAATATAGCTAATAGTGGGGACGGCGATGATAAAAAAAAAAAATTCCCAGGGACGTCTTCTGTATTAAAGATATATAGT
>NC_068982.1:70654522-70660895 GCF_001194135.2 Octopus bimaculoides | reverse complement strand
AAAAAAAAAAAAAAATTCCCAGGGACGTCTTCTGTATTAAAGATATATAGTAAGACTAACATGATGTAGTGAGCTAATATTTTTTCTATTAAAATTACAAATGTAGTGAAGAGATTGAATTATTAGCTTTAATGATTAATTTCTAGTCAAGAAAAACAACACACACACACACACGTTTTTTATCGCCGTCTAAAAACCCATAAATCAGGAAAAACATCGGTATGTTATGTTTGTTTAAAGATACAGTATTACAGATCCATTTTAGCGGATTTTACTAATCGGTTTCGCATACGAGTTAGGTAACCTAAGACAGCGTTCATCAGAAGGGCTATTATAAAAAAAGTAAATCCTTACTTTTCATGAGCCCTTCTGATGAACACCGTCTTAAGTTGCAACCTAACACGTGTATAAAAACCGATTGATAAAATCGGCTAAATAAGACCTATAATAATACTGTATAGTATGGTATAGAATAGAATAGAATAGAATAGTATGTATGCATTCTCTTCTATTTTTTAATTAATATTGTAGTGAAACCTCTCTCGGGCATTCAATCACAAATGATAACGAAGCTGCTAATCTTGGTTGGTTCTTATTTTTGCGCGGCAATTGTCTCCATGTTCTGCTTGCTAAGGGGGCATTACATCCAATCGTGGCTTTAGATAAAGTCACGTGATAGAGAGTTTTACTGGGTTTCCGGTGAGCCCTTTTTTGCCTATAAATATGCCCGATCCAACGACGGCAATCGTCTTCGATTCTAGATCTCTCACAGGTCTGGTCGTTGACCACACACATGTCTTCGATTTCAGATTTCTCACAGGTCTGGTCGCTGACCACACACATACCGTCTTCGATTGCAGATCTCTCACAAGTCTGGTCGTTGACCACACAAACAGAACACAGTTACAGCCAGTTCCAGCGCTGACGTCTTCACCACCAATGTACTGTCTACCTTTGTCGTCGCCAGCAACACCAACATCAACAAGAGCGGTTTTATCTTCACTGTATGAGTGGAGTTTCCACTCACGAACAACAGTCAGAACTAACCAGCTAGAATATACTATACCAGGTAACACAGGTCACAGCATTCGACGCTCAACACACATAGTGTGATACTACAGCTCTGCTCCTTGGCTACAACTTCTTGCGTATGAACATTCTAAATCTTGTCTAACTCTTATACGAACTAGTTTTTCTCTATCTCAGTGTTTTAAGACCTTTTACAGTCTGTTACAGACACTCTTACTATGTTCTGTGTTTCCTCTCATCCACACGCACACTTGTACACTCACATATTGTATACATACTATTGCTTATATGACTGTCCGTCACTTCACATTGTTGTATGTATACCTTCTCTTGTACACAAAGGTCTGATTTATCTACTGTCTTAATTTTATATGTCGCATGCACGCACGCACAGACAAACAGTTTCACTCAGTTAAATAAATTTATTCTCATTATATATCTAACGGTTGAGTTTGTCCTAAGTTCTTTTACTGGCACAATGGCTCGTATCTCTCTTACAACGAGCCTTCTATCATCTTATATATATCTTTGTTTTGTGTTCGACCGTGCGACATGGTAAAAAGGAGCCTTTACCGTCTACGTCGCCATCTCCTTTGGTTCGCACGGTCGAAGTATTACATTATAAATCTTCCACTGCTAATGGAGCCGGTTTCCAACAAAGATACAAGGCTTCATCTTAGGGATGTAGTTAACAGAGACAAATTCACATTTGGAACTTGAGAAAAGTCTTGCATATTTTTACTGTTTCACTCACAGATTGCACTTGTAATGTGCGAATTAGCCGGTCAATTTCTCTTTCTGAAAATCCCAGTTTATTCAGATTCTCCTTCAAGCATTTACTAACAAAACCTAGTGCTTTAATTATTATTGGTATGAATATGAATTCATAGTATGGATATAGAAGCTGGAGGTTTCGAAGCAGTTGTCCATAAATATCCTCTTTCTCTTTGATTTTCAAAGAGATTGTAGAGAACGACCGTGCAAACCAAAGGAGAATAGCGACGTGTAGAAACAGGCTCCTTTTAACGGGTCGCACGGTCGCCACAAAACATGTAATATAACATAAGAGGCCTCGCATGTGAGATGCGAGCAAGTGCCAGCAAAAGAAAGAGAGATGAGACACAACCGTTAGATATATAGAGAGAGTAAGTTTATTAGGGTAGTCATCTGTGTGTCTGTGTGTGCGTGCATGCGGCAATATAAACAAAACAATACATAAGACAGGCCTTCTTGTACAAGAGTATGTATACAATAATGTGTCTGAGTGAATGAGAAATACAAAGCACAGAGTAAGTGTCTGTAACAGATTATAAGAGTCCTGAACATAAAGATAAGAAAGTACCAGTTCATAGAAGAGTTACACAGTAGGTAGAATGTCTGTACACAAGAGGTCATGGCTGAATAGCAGAACTGAGGTGTCACATGTTGTGTGTGAAGTTGAGCGTCGATGCTGCGACCGGTTACTTGGTACAGAAGATTCTCGCAGGTTGTTTCTGGCTAGTATTTTCGAGGTGGAAACAATCCACGCAAACAGTGTTGAGACGGAACCGCGGTTGCTGTTGGTGCGTGTACTCTGGTGGTGGTGTTGGCGCTGGCAACGACATTGTAGTAGACAGTAGATCGGTGGTGTTGACGTCGTCGCTAGAAACTGGCTGGAGCTGTGTTCTGTGTGTGGTCTACGACTAGACCTGTGAGAGGTCTAAAATCGAGACAAACTGGCGTAGATGAAGCAAGGCTATTTATAGATAAAAAGGGGCTCCGGAAACAGCAGAAAACACTCTATCACGTGACCTTAACAGAAGGCTACGATAGGTCGGTATGCACCCTGGCGCGAAACAGAACTGGTGACAAATGCCGCGCAAATAAGAGCCAATCTGGGTGATGGACACAACAGGGTCCAAGCGGCCGAAGGCTAGATGTTAGCTGCTACGTTATCATTCGTAAATAAATACCCGAGAGAGAGGTTTCACTACAAGATATTTATATCTGCAGGGCAGCTGACCTCTATGATGGATATATACCTTTGCCCCTCTGTCCCAAACAACAATATCTGGCCTGTTATGTTTACATTTGACAGACATTTTGATGGCAATATTCCAGTATTCCTTGAGTTGGTGTTTATGAATGTATGTTTATGTATGTATGTATGTATGTATGTATGTGTGTGTGTTTGTGTGTGTGTGTGTGTGTGTGTGTGTGTGTGTGTACATATGATTGCTTCATCCTGTCAGATGACAGCCATCTCACATTCAGTCTGATTGTTCTGATTTACTTTCATCCTTGCATGTGCACGGATATGGCTTTTCAAACCAGCCAATGACTTACAGTGTATTAAACACATGTGCCACATGTGACCTTATGTCAGCAAAGAATTAATTTCATTAGTTTGTGACAATTGTTGATGACCCTTTAGGCGGAGTATTAGACTAGGACTGGTTTTGTATGTCATGGTGCAGATCGAACATGTAGTGGGACCTGTAGGCGCCGGTAGTGTTGCCATACCATCTTTTTGTGATCGTTGATTCTCATGGGCCTTCAGTTGGTTTACAAAGCCTGATTTGTAGAGGACACATTGGAAAATATACATACATTCATATATACATTTTATGTACATGTATATACATATGAGGGATACTGAAAAGTTCCCGGCTTTTAGTGAAAGAAAATACAGGAGGACCAGTTAATTATGATTTTATCCAACATAATCCCCTCTCAGATTCACACACTTATTGCAGCGGTCCTTCAGTTTTCTAAGCTTTGTAAAAGAACTCGGAAGATTGGGCCTCCAGCCAGTCCTTTCGTGACACCCTTAAAGCAAGGAACTTTTCAGCACCCCTTCGTATATATAAAACAAAAAGCAAACATAAATATCAAAAACTCAAGAGATATTCACAGTTAATATTATTAGCATTACTATTAGGTTGTTCCTAAAATAATGGCCGCCCTAAGTGTTGAGTTTTGAAACGCAATTTTATCATAATATTTTAATTATATTTTAGGTGAATTTCGATATACTTAATAATTGATGTATGCTCTTTAATAATTTTCTACTTATTTCAGACAGAAAACATTCTTGAAGCATAGGCGCCCTTAATTATGAACATGACAAAAAAGGACTTTCGTTTACTTTTCTTGCATGAGTTCAAGCTTGGGCACAATGCCTCCCAAACTGCTGCCACTATCAGCAGAGCATGGGGAGAGGGGTCCACAAGTGATCGCACAGTACGAAGGTAGTTTCAAAAATTCCGTAGTGGTGGTGGTGAGAGCCTTGAAGATGAAAAAGGTAGCGGACGACTATGCAGTCTTGACAATGAACAATTGAAAGCAATTGTAGAACAAAACCCACGTCAACGTGGCAGAGACATGTCTCAGGCACTTGGTGTCGGTATTGCAACGATTTCACGCAATTTGCAGAAGATTGGTAAGGTGAAAAAGCTCGATAAATGGGTACTCCATGAGTTCAATGAAAATCAAAAGTTCGGTGTTTTGAAGTGTGCTCGATGCTATTTCTGCGAAACACCAAATGATCCTTTTCTTGACCGAATAGTCACTTGTGACGAAAAGTGGATCCTTTATGATAACCATAAACGATCAGGTCAATGGCTTGATCGTGATGAGTCCCCCAAACATTCCCCAAAGCCAAAGTTGCACCAGCAAAAGATTATGGTGACTGTCTGGTGGTTTGCAGACAGTGTTGTCCACTAGAGCTTTCTGAAAGCCAATCAGAGCATTACAGCAGAGGTTTGCTGCAATCAACTCGCTGAAATGAATGCTCACTTGCAAAAAACGAGACCTGCATTGGTGAATCGGCGTGCCCCAATTCTGCTCCACCATAATGCAAAGCCACATGTTGCAAGAATGACGCTGCGGAAGCTCACAGACTTGGGATGCAAAACTTTACCACATCCTCCATATTCTCCTGATCTTTCACCCACTGACTACCATTTTAAAAACCATTTAAACACGTTTTTAAGTGATAAAACTTTCAGGTCCAAACCAGAGGTAGAATCAACTTTCAAAGATTTCTTAGCATCAAAGCCAATAAGTTTTTATCAACAAGGCATAAATAATCTCGTTGATGGATAGCAGAGATGCATAGATGTTAACGGCTCATACTTTGACTAATCAAAATATTTCTATTGTTAATTTTTCCAGAATAAAATTATGTTTCGGTCATTATTTTCGGAACAACCTAATAGATTGACACTAAAGAAAGAAATGGAAAGAGTAAAAGTTATGGAGTGAAAACTAAAATGCATCCGACGAAGTCCGTCTTCGAAAACTAGAGATGAGATCTGCACTCAAAATCTGGACAGCGACGAAATGATGCTCACCAGTAATACAATATTACTGATTAGAAGACGGTACTAGTCGGTTTACAGGTTTTCTAATTTATCAACTTCTAGAGGGATAAAAGGCGGTGTTAACCTTGGTGAAATTTGAATTCAAAACGTAAGAAGAAAAAAGAAGAAAAAAAATGAGACTAAAACTGCCAAGCATTTTGTCCGATGTTCTAATTATAAGAGGTGGTTGTCATTCTGGGGGCTAAGTGATTTTTATTTAATTTTTTTTGTAGACCAATGGGTCTGAAACTTTTAGAAATCAGCATCCTTTTTAACTGAATGGTGGCTTGCGAACGCCCTTCACTCCATATTTTGCAAAAGGAGAGTGTATTTTAATCAAACAGCAACTATAATGAGGTGTGCCGCCTGAGTATAAACCAATATAGACTCATACAACAGACCCAAAAATACTTTCCCCATAAAAGTGCCGCCCGGGCGGAACACCTACCTCACTAGCAACGTTTCTGAGCTAATTTTACGCATTTGTTCATTATTCGTATTTTCCAGTATATGATTTTTCCAGATATTTATCTGGACTAGAACCTCTTTGTTAATTGTTTTATGGAAATGTCTAAAGAAGGTAAGGAATTATATAATGAAATTATTTTGAACTATGGTGCACCATCAGTCATGTTTTGTGCACACTCATAATACAAATGTTCTTTTCATATCTTAATCCTTTCTACTATAGGCACAAGGCCTGAAATGTGGGGGAGGGGACTATTCGATCACATCGACCCCAGTGTTTCACTGGTACTTAATTTATCGACCCCGAAGGGATGAAAGGCAAAGTCGACCTCGGCATAATTTGAACTCAGAACATAGCGACGGACGATATACCGCTAAACATTTAGTCCAGAGTGCTAACGATTATGCCGGGTCGCCGTATTTGTCATATCTTAATCCTGATAAAGGTTTTTAAGAAAATGTGCGAGAAATATAAGCATTGTAGTATCGGTTTTTAAATTTTATTTTTGACCAAATTCAAAACCCTTTTAAAC
>NC_068982.1:70652837-70653521 GCF_001194135.2 Octopus bimaculoides | reverse complement strand
CCTCGCTGATGACTATAAATAGAGCACAGAGAACAATAGGTAAGCAGTTTGAATCTGGTTTCTGATTCGAACGTATGAACACCGGTTTTAACTGCTATCAACTCAGCTGAGATATGCAACAACCCAGAACAGCGATTTTCACTAAGGGCGCTGTCAATCTATTTTTAGCTATGATGAAATCTTAACTAACTCAATCTAAGATTATAAGGTGTCCGTTACACACACACACACACACACATATATATGGGAGAATTCACGAAAAAACAACAGACGAAGACAGGTGGTGTAAACAACGAATGGATGTATTAGTATAACGCTCGTGAATAGAGAAAGACTTTAACGTTTCGAGCCTACGCTCTACAACAGAAAGGGACGCAGAAAGAAACAAGGAGAGAAAAAAAATATATGTGTAATGGTCAGCGATCTATCATGGCGAATGCCGGACAGAAGGGTCACACAGGAGAGTTAAGAAGAAGGGGAGATAACAAGGAATTAGTGATCCCAAAACGAAGGTGCGTATGTGTGAGAGAATGCTGGTGATCTTAACGTATGCATGTGTGTATGTAGTTGTGAAGGTGTGAAAATGTGGGGATGGGAATTGGTCAGTGCTGGTGTGTGCGTGGTGTGTTGTGATGTGATGTGTTGTGTGATATGGTGCAGCGTGGTGTGATGTGAAGGTGTTGG
>NC_068982.1:70629472-70652648 GCF_001194135.2 Octopus bimaculoides | reverse complement strand
ATAGTGAATCTTGCAAGCATGAAGTGGATTCGATCCACCATAGCCAAATAGAAATTAACAGTTCAAGAGAACTTTTCTCACGGTGGAACAATGGGTTTTTTTTCTCTGACAGCAGTTTTACATATGCCAGATGACTTTAGCTAGTCCGAAATAATGTCTTCACCACTGGACCCTTATAACCTCTTCTACTTCACCAAAAGCTAGAATAAAGATATCACGGTACCACCAACGAAGCCCATTGTTCCCAACGATATGTCTACCCTTCTGGATAGTTATAAAAGCAAGAACCCCCACCCCAAGCAAAAACCAGTAGTCGCTTGGTGACAACTGAGTAAGTCGGCTCATGACAACTCAATCAGTTAGGGAACGGACTGTTAGAATCATGATCACAGGCAAGGCAGCTACTATAGACAATAGTCAGACAGAGAAATGAAATTTACTGTCAGCAACTATGAGACACCTTCCTACGACCCTACAACTTTCACTAGCTCTAATTCTGTTCTCTTACAAAATCATTCTATCACTATATGTGGATTACTACTAACAACGTGTACACAAAACTATACAAAGAAAAATTCTACCACATCTAACTTTCTTTCGCATGCTCCCGGATTTTATAATCTGCCCGACGAGACAAGGTACTTTCAACGTAACGGTAAATAAATACTTTCTTAAAACTTCATGCATTGTTCATCTTTCTCATCTTACAACTTGCCGTTATAACAACAAATTTTTATCGTTACAACTGCTGACTCCAACATTTCATATTATTGTGTACCTAATCAATCTTAACCGTTACGATTAGTGACCCTCGACTTCAACTAAAAGCATAACCGTTACAAATTAATTCCAACCTTTTACAAATTTCATCCGTTACACACACACACACACACAACAAATAGCGAGAGGCTATCAATCTGGGTAGAATACTTCACAAGCTCTCTGTTGGCACACCAGGCTAACAATATTACTTAGATTAGTGAAAAACTCCAAGCAATCTTTTGGTAGTGTCCCAAGTTATGGTTCATCATAATTCTATATTATAAATCCGTGTATGGGCTCCAGACAAACTGATTTTTACACAGAGTGATATATAAAAAAACACAAATTTAAAATAATGGTCATTATATATAATTCTTTTATTTGAGCTAATTTGGCTTACAGCTGTTTCCAGTAGTTATTATAGATACATTACTGATAGGTTTACTCAATTGTCTATTGATCAATTGAGGCAAATTGAACGACCTAAGAAAGTTAATACTACTTTCTTTATAACCATTTTTGGATATTCAGAAATGGCTATGAGTAAACTTATCAGTAATGTACCAATAATGATTACTGGAAACAGCTGTAAGCCAAATTTGCTCAAATAAAAGAATTATATGTAATGACCATTATTTTTAACTTGTTTCTCATATATACATGTATATATATATATATATATATATATATATATAGAGAGAGAGAGAGAGAGAGAGAGAGAGAGAGAGAGAGAGAATGATGCAAATATAAAAACAGATAAAATATACGTAAATATACGTATATGTATATATGTAAATGGTGAGAAAGAAAAGACTGAATGTTCTCAGTTCACAAAAATATGCAACCAGTAATGGAAGCATATAAACATTGGGTAGATCCGATCTCCGTCTTCAGGGTGGAGAGATAAATATCTAACCACTACTGGTTGCATATTTTTGTGAACTACACCTGCCAACACTATGAAGTAATTCCGAGTCCCCTCAAACAGCTGTTGTAACACCATACATTCTCCCCTTTAATTTTCTGTGTCATTGTACGCTGTGTAAGTTTGCTCTGTTAATATATAAATATCTTTCTATTTATACTTAAAAGGGCATAGTCTGAAATTTTCGGTCTTTGCTTTCTCTCTATTCACATGTATACATGTACATATATCTTGTATATCAAACCCACCAATTTTTTTTTTTTAATGTTTTAAATTCTCTATTAGAACGTCACTAAGCTTTTTGGAAGAAGTTTCTTTCTAGTGTGAGGGCTCTTTCGATTATCTTTCCAACCCCCGCCCCCAAATTCCATTCTTTGTAGGTGTAGGTTAGTACTTATCATCGACCCCAGTACTTGACTAGTAGTTTGTTTTATCAATCTCGGTTGGATGAAACGCAAATATTAACTCGGTGGGATTTGAACCCAGAACGTACATAACCGGAATAAATACCGATACCGTAAAACATGTTCCTGTGTCCTAAAGATTCCGCTAATCCACCGCCCTAATGGATGATTATACCATATTTACCCGTGTATAAGGCGAACTATTTTATAACTGATTGTAACTGAAAAAACTGAGGTGTAACGTATATACGGGGCAAAACCGATATCAAGTTTGCATATGAAGGGGAAAAATTTGTACCAAGATTTGAAGCACTTAATTAGGGTGCAACTTATCCACAAGTTAATCCGGTAACTGTTTCTAATTTGGACACAAGGCCAACAGTTTTTGAGACCAGTACTTGACTATACTTTATTTCATCGAGCCCAGATTAGTAAAAAAAAAAAAAAAAAAAGTAAGTTGATGTGGAATTTGAACTGAGAATCTCGCGACGGGCGAAATACCGCTAAGCATTTCGTCCAGCGTGCTCACCAATAATAATAGTTTCAAATTTCGCCACAAGGCCAGGAATTTGGGAGGAGGGTGCGAGTCGATTATATCGACCCCGGTGTTCAACTGGTACTTAATTTATCGACTTCCGAAAGAATTAAAAGCAAAGTCGACCTCAGCAGAATTTGAACTCAGAACGTACTGACAAGACGAAATGCTTCTAAGCATTTTGCCCGATGTGCTAATGATTCTGCCAGCTCGCCGCCTTAATAATAATAATAAGCGAGATAATCGATTACATGGACCACATTGTTCAACTAGTTATTATTTTATCGACCAGGAAAGGCTAAAAAGAAAAGTCGACCTTGGTTGAATTTGAACTCAGAACATAATGCGCCGGAAGAAATACTGCAAGGTAGTTTGTCCGGCGTGCAAACGATTTCCCCTGCTCACCATCTTATATCACCATAATAATTGGGTAAATTTTCAGATTAACACCCGCACGATTTTCTCTAGGGTGTTAGGGTTTTAGGGTCAGGGTTTAGGGTTACGATTTGGGTTAGGGTTAGGGACGGAATTCCCTAACCGTAACCCTTAAACTAACCCTAAAACCCTAACCCTAGCATCCTAGTGAAAATCGTGCGGGTGTTAATCTGAAAATTTACCAATAATTGTTTCAAATTTTGGCATAAGGTCAGAAATTTTGGGACTTGATCCTAGTCGATTACATCCGCCTTAGTACTCAACCCCGAGAGGATGAAAGGCAAAGTTGACCTCAGAGTAATTTGAAATAAGAACGTAAGATGTATAGGCAGAATGGGCAAGTGTGATTTTCATGTCTTAACGCATTACCAACCTCAGTTGATGTGGAAACAACCTAAACTTGAAACTAATTCATGCTCTCGCTATTCTCTAAATTCTGATATGGTACTGGATGCAAATTGTATAAGCAATTTTCAAAATTTTTTTAATGAAAGTTCTTGAAATAAAAAAACAAACTAATAACTGTCAAAACGTCGATACCTATTGAAAATTTACATGACAATGGGAAACATGATAACAAAAAGAACACACAAAGCTTAATATGAAATTTTTAGAAGCAAACTTTAAAACAAGGGACGCAATTCAATCGCTAGATGGCACTAGTTAGTAAAATAAGGAGCAGGTAACTCAGTAGCACGTGTAGAACGAAATAAAAAATGTCGGTTCTCCGCTGTTCGGAAGTTATTATATCGAGTGATTTGGGTAGTAAAAGCTCCGAATGTAGGCAGAAAGGAAGTATTTGTGTATTAGATATCAACTCATGCACGGCTTTAGCATGTTTCAGAGAAGAACTCGGTCCGATAGCTAACGGCTTGTGTTTGATAAAAAAGAATTATCTTTTGTCGGCCTCTGAAAATGTGCTTTGTGTATGGAATATCACCAACTCCTCGTCTCCGGCTATAAAGATGGAAGTTCCTAAAAATATTTCTTCATTGGCAGTTTCTCCAGACGGTTTATATTGTGTTGCAGGAATCCAAGAAAAACTTTACGTATGGTGCGTATTAACTGGTCAACTTCTGTCTGTCATTCAGAAACATTTTCAAAACATCGTGTGTATTAAGTTTGCTGATAACTTAACTTTTTTAACTGGTGGAGAAGACAATCAGATTATTGCCTGGTCCTTGGTCGATATTTTTAATGCTATGGACAACAAAAACAATAAAAATTCTACGCCAGAACCATTGTTTATATGGCACGACCACACACTTCCTATAACTGACTTATATGTTGGCGCCGGTGGAATACGAGCTCGCATTGTCTCCTCTTCCCTTGATCGAACATGTAAATTTTGGGATCTTGCCACTGGCCGGCTTTTGTGTAGTTTTATGTTTTCCGAAAGTCTTTTGTCTGTTACTATGAACATGGCTGAAAACCGCCTTTATGCCGGTGGTAGCAGTGGTAAAATTTACGTTGTAGATCTGTCACAAGGTTCAGCCAATACAACGGATGATACTATGAGTGGAGGATCGGATAAAACTAAATTCTATTTTCTTGGTCACAGCAAACATGTCAATTGTCTATCAGTGTCTATGGACGGTAGTTTGTTGGCGTCTGGTTCCGATGATTGCACTGTGAAAGTGTGGGACACATCTAATGGTCGATGTTTGAAAACATTGATGCACAAAACGGCAGTCACTAATGCTTTTATCGCTCCCGTCTATCGCTCTGTTTTCGAAACCAAGTCCAAAGAAACTTTCCCCATCCATAAATTTCAAACAGAAATGATGAACAAAAAAGATAAAATCTCATCTGTCCTTTTTCAAAATTTCCTGCAAGAGACCAATGTGTGTGGTCAGTCATATCCATTCCAGTCAGATGTTTTTGCTACTATTTTGGCCGGTGAACTCGACAGCCACATTATCCCAAGCGATTCAGTCGCAGAAGACGAAGAACAGAGTTCGCGCGAAAGAACTGAGACTATAGCTAAATTGAGGAAAGAAATTGATCTGATTAAAACTGAGAATGAAAAACTTTTTACTTTTTCAGTTAGTCAGCTTTTGAAATAACATTTCCATCGTTTCATTTTCAGAAAATTTGTATAAAACACACACATCAAATATATAATAAATCATTCAGAACCAATGTGCAAATTATTTTTTCAGTTACCTGAATTTAATTTTCTTCATTAATGACTTTTGTTTACGTTTGTTTTGTAGTCTATTAAGGCATTTTATTTTGGTGAAGAACTTGGTGAGCATGAGGGTAGTTGACGGGACAGCATCATGACTGGTTGCTTTGCTTTTTATTTTTTGTTTTGTAAGTCCCAAGCAAAAAGGAGAAATTATGATGAAAACAATGAATTTACTTTAGGCTTGAAAGAGTTCACGTTATAAGAAGGGGGGAAACAATGAAATGGAAGAAAGTTCCAAAGTTTAGCAGTTTAAGGAAAAAGGCTACAACTGTAAAAAGACTTCCTTGTTTGTGGAAGCTCAGCAACATTTAGCTGTGAGTCTCAAGTCAAGTGAGATGACACAAATTGTTGTAGATTAAAGAGAAAGTTCATCAGAGCACTTTCTGTGGCACTAATGATAGAAAAGACTAAGACTGACAACATTACATCGATGTGACAAAGGCTGCAGAGTTAAAGCAAGAGAGGGACCAATCAGATTAGAGACTTGCTTCTGAAGCTGGTTGAGGAGATCCAAGTGACATGATGGTGCACCTGCCCAAATATGAGAACAGTATTCTATATGAGGATGAATTGTGGACTTGTAAAGATGTGAGGTTATCCTTTGATCTATACAATGACACCCTCCCCCCACACACCTTATGAGATGCAAACCTACCAACTGACAATGTATGAACCCCAATAAAGATTAGCTGAGAAATTAAAGACCAAGCAATTTTGTAGAAGACCTACTCTCTAGTGATTTGACTGTCTCACCATGTGACACCTCAGACCTATAACTTGTATAAATGGGAGGTAGATAGGTATCCCACTTCCTACTGAAAGGCTTGAGTTGGTCTTGCCAGGGTTAAAAGTTGCTAGTCACTTCTAAATTCCCAAATAATAGTAATAATTAAAAAAAAACATTGAAAACAAACATAAACTTCAGTGCAGTGAAATAAATTCCAAACTCTAATTTGTTTCAAATCAAAATTTAAGAACACAATACAGAAGGTATCCCACTTCCTACTGAAAGGCTTGAGTTTGGTCTTGCTAGGCTTAAAAGTTACTAGTCACTTCTTGTTCCATTTCTTAACTGCCGATCCATGTCAAAATTAGCAGCAAATTCCGACTGTTTCAAAGAAGAGGGATTGCCAGGACGACCACAAAATAAAGAGTAGTATTGTCAGCATAAATATTGATGAATAGAACATTGGCATGAAGATTGTCGATGTAGAGGAGGAAGAGTTGGACCTATAACAGAGCCTTGATAAAATATTCAGAAGTAATGCCTTCCTGAGTTATATGCACACAACAACCAGAAACGAATAGCCTGCTAATGTCAAAAAGCTTTCCATATACACTGTAGTATTTTGAGAAGTTTTCACTCAGAGTGACTATATTTTACATAGAGTATGAAGTGGTGTAGAGAGAGAATGGAAGTTTTCTTTTGTGAAGCAGGAGGGCAGTTTAACATGTTTTGACTGAATATTTGTTTAATCTCAGGTCAACTCTTAAACAAATCAATGTACAGATGTGTTCCAGTCATGATCATCTTGTCTTTTGCAGATAACAAATATCCTATACTTTTTTAAGATGATAGAATGATCAAAGACATATTTGGTTGCTATTTCTAGCAGATCAAGTGACCATAGAGAAACACCTTGGGGACCTAAGGCCAGGCTGGAATTTGTGAGGAGAGAATGTCTTGCAGGGTGCACAATGCTCAAAACCATTTTGTATTAATAGCACTGCTTGTTTGAATCCAACCATTCTCACTCCTATTCACTTTGACACCCTGACACTTTATCACCTTTATTTTATCTATCTATAATCCAAACAAAAATTAAAGAAAGAGTTTAGCACATCTTAAATGACCAGTTACAATTGTTTCAGTATTACTCTGTTTTTAACATCATTGCATGTAAAAAGTAATATTTGTGGTTTTATACATTAGAATGGCACTCCAATTAAAGAGTGTAGATAACCTCAAGCTCAGGTTGAGTGATGTTTTGGAAATACTTCGATTTTTTTACCCTTTCAGGACCATAATATATATGTATATATCCCTTTGGAAAGAGCATGGATATTGCACTATCTTATTTCCTAATTTTTAGCATTAAGTGCCTTTGTGCCTAATCAAAAACAAACCAATATTGTACAATATTTTTGGATCAGCTATATATGCTAGTTTCTTGTAAAAAATCTTTTGTTCTTGTATTCAAGGACTGCTATACCCATCTATGCTACTTCTCTTATATTCACCTTGTAACCTGAGGGTGCACCCTGACACCTCTCCACCACCATTTTCTTTTTTTTTTTTTCCCAGTTGCAGTAACAATATATCTCCTCTACTGCAAGATAGCTGTTCCTGTCCCTCTGTCATGCTTTAGTCTCTTGTTACCTAGCATAAAGCCACCCCACTTAATACTGCTTCCTCTTAGTTACTTGGTGACTTTTCCAGTGCTGGTACCACATAAAAAGCATTCAGTACACTGTAAAGTGGTTTGCATTAGGAAGGGCATCTAGCCTTAAGCACCATGCCAAAGCAAACTTTGGAGTTTTGTGTAGTTTTTTAGCTTGTGAGCTTCTGTTGAACTGTCCAACTCATGCCAGCATGAAAAACAGTTGTTAAATAATGATGATGATGATGATGACATGATACACTCAATATCTCTTTGTTATTACTAACAGGAGTTGATAATTGCACATCTTCAAATTTAGTGGCCTGTTGGGTTACAACTAAAGACTTTGTTTCTCTAGCACAAGTCAGTCTCATGTAATTGAATCATTCGAAAGCTGTCCACTTAAGACTAAGTCACTCAGGAGAATTAATACCACTATAAAGGGGAATAGGGTGGATTTGTAGTAGTGTGAAGAGTTTAGGGCAAAATACATTGCTGTATGCTTTCTAGCTCAGAAATGCCTTTCATCTTTTCAGGGTTAATAAAGTGCAGCATATTGGCAAAATTTTTAAAATGTCAGATGAGATACTTCATATTTGTTCCGACTCATTCCATTCCAACCGTCTCTCTGTTGTCATGGTCTTTTTGCTATCTTTGAGAGGTTCATCTATGGCCAGGTTCCAACCTGGGCTGCACCAACAAAGTCAACCCACCACACTCTTCAGTCCAACATCATCACCTCAAGGTCCTGGATATATTCCAGGCCAGTGTCTGCGATCAAGTTGCCGATGTGTGACAAGGTTTTCCTCTCCTCACATCACCATGAAGTAGGTTCTACAAGACTAATTTTGATATTTCCAGTTCAGGCAAATCAAAATCAAGCTGATTAGACTTCACCACTGTTTTGCACATCTTCATTTTCCATCATTGTCACTTTCACCCAGCTAATCTCAGTCTTCATATTCATCGCATCGTTGCCAGTACCGCCTGACTGGCCTTCATAGGATTTTCGAGCGAGATCGTTGCCAGTGCCCCTGGACTGGCTCTTGTGCGGGTGGCACATAAAATACACCATTTTGAGCGTGGCCGTTGCCAGTACCGCCTGACTGGCCTTCGTGCTGGTGGCACGTAAAAGCACCGACTACACTCTCTGAGTGGTTGGCGTTAGGAAGGGCATCCAGCTGTAGAAGCTCTGCCAAATCAGATTGGAGCCTGGTGTTGCCATCCGGTTTCACCAGTCCTCAGTCAAATCGTCCAACCCATGCTAGCATGGAAGGCGGACGTTAAACGATGATGATGATGATGACAGTACTATTAAAGTGCTTAAAACAGAAATTTTGATGAACAAGTCAGTGGATTTTACAGACTGGATATAAAAACATCAAAGAGCCAGCAATCATTCATGGATAAGTATGGCTGGGTATCATATACCATCATCATCATTTAACATTCATTGTTCATGCTGAAATGGGTTGGACAGTTTGGTCAGGATTGGCAAGCTGGAAGGCTGCACCAGCATTTACTAATTGCTTTAAGTGTTTAAGTAGTCATGAGTAAATGTATAATAGATATTGTCTTGACTCTCTCACCTAATGAAACATTCAAGATGTGGACAGCTGGATGGAGAGAGAACTGCACCAGCAATAAAAATGCATCACAGGGTAAATCCAATAAGAAAATATTAGGACATTATCATCGTTGTTGTTTTACATCTGCTTTCCATGTTGACATGGGTTAGATAAATCATTGCTAGTCATCTCCATTGGTCTGAGGAGAGAAGGGACAATATTATCTTGTTCATATGTTTTTGGTTTGGTTTGGTTTCTACAACTGGAAACCAAGCACATGAAAAAAAAAAAAAAAAAAAAAGCAGCTGAGCAAAACATGTCAGTTTTAAAGTGCTGCTCTCTGTATTTATATGAATTGCTTCCTTACTACATGGTTTCAAGTTCAGTCCCACTGTGTGGTACCTAGGTCAGGTGTTTTCTCTTATGGCCCTGGGTTGACCAAAATCTTGTGACAGGATGAAAACTGAAAGAGGGCCACTTTATACTTTTATGCATATTTGTGTGTGTGTGTTTACATTTTCTCTTCGCTGAAAATTGCTGCGTTACAAGTGGTGATATTTCCCTTGTCAAAAAATAATCCAATGTCTTTGGACCTTCAAAAATGGCATTAGGAAGGGCTTCCAGTTATAGAAACCATGCCAAAGTATGTTTTGGAATTTGGTGCAGTTTCCTGGCTCATCAATTTCTGTTGTACTGTCCAGCTCATGCCAGTATGGAAAATGTATGTTAATAATAATGATGATGATAACTTGGTTGATCCTCATTTTTACCATTTTAACTCCCCATGACAAAAAAACAGTAGAACGCAGGTTTAAATCTATTACAATATTTAGTTTTCATCTCTCAAGGTTCTGAGTGAAAATCCTAATTGGAGTGGAGTGATTTCACCGTTTATCCATTCACCAGAGCCCATGAAATTAGCATCATTAATTAATATACTTGACACAATAA
This sequence comes from Octopus bimaculoides, assembly GCF_001194135.2. Lineage (NCBI taxonomy): Eukaryota > Metazoa > Mollusca > Cephalopoda > Octopoda > Octopodidae > Octopus > Octopus bimaculoides. Next base: position 70,642,496 of record NC_068982.1, on the reverse strand, counting down.
ACTTGCAGTATTGGAATCAAATCCTCAACCTTCTCTTAAATATATATATCAAGACCCATCCCGCACAGAAGCGTTAAGGCTGCATCCCCTGAAGAGGATTGGCCTGCAAGAGCCTTGTGCTGGTGCCACATAAAATGCTCATGGTAGCACCATGTAAAAGCACTTGTTGCAGTGCCACATAAACAGCACCTAACACAGACTATAAAGTGGTTGCCATTTGGAAGGGCATCGAGCTGTAGAAACCAAGCCAAATCAGACTGGAACCTGATGCAGCTCTCTAGCTTGCCAGTTCTGGTCAAACCATCCAACCTGTGCCAGCATGGAAAGTGAACGTTAAATGATGATGGTAACCCGGTTGGATCCCTCATCATTATTTAACATCTTCTTTTCCACACTCAGATGGAATTTGTTGAGGCAGAATTTTCTACGGCTGGATGCCCTTCCTGTTACCAACCCTCACCTGTTCCTAGGCAAGTTAATATTTCCTCATGACCAGACATATTTTGCATAGAAGAAACAAACATAGCTTGCTCATTTACAATCATCACGATGTCAAGATAAGGATACACACAAATACATACAAGCTTCCACACAGTTTCCATCAACCAAATCCACTCAGCCTGGGGCTATAGTAGAAGACACTAATCTAAGGTACCACACAGTGAGATTGAACCTAAGACCACATTTGGAAAGCAAGCTTCTCAACCACACAATCATGCGTCTAATATTACATTTAAAATTTCATATTCTGTCAATGCAATGAATGTTTTTTTTCTTTTTGTATCATTCACTTATTATATAAAATATCTATAAAGACCAAATAATAGTGGGCATAGATCTCTGCTGTTTGGTGATAAGGATTCAGTTGTTAAATCAACTGAATTACTTGCCCTTGAATTAACATAATTCCCAGGTAGAATTAGTATAATTTGATATGTGACAGGGCAGTACATTCTGAATAATCCAGCTGACAGGGTTGCATACAGTTTCCATCAACCTAATTTCATTCACAAGTTATCAGTGAGCCTGAGGCTGCAAAAAATAACATTTGCCCCAAGTGCCATGCAGTGGGATTGAACTTGGGGGCTTTGTGGTTGTGAAGTAAACTTCTTAACCATTTGGCCATATTACAGACACACCATTTATTTGGTGTGTGTACACATGGAAAATCCTATCAGATAGGAATAACATAACATTCAACATACAACCAAAAAGTCACAGATTTGTCAGAACTGGGCACAAACTGTGAATATGTGTATTACAGATAGACAGCAAATAGCTAACTATAAGTAGCAGCTTTGGAAAACCTGATGAGGATTCTGTTAGCTTGCCATACTGGGTTCAAATTCTCCCTTAAATGTACTTTAACTCTTTTAAAACCAACACACCTGAGACCTCCCTTGGTTCTGTGACACTATCTTTCTATCTTAACTTTTTAATATTAACCTGGCCAATAAGGCAGCAGGCTGGCAGTATTGTTAGCACACTGGACAAAATGCTTAGTGGTTTTGCGTCCGTCTCTATACATTCTGAGGTCAACTTTGCCTTTCATCCCTTTCGGGGTTGATAAAATAAGTACCAGTTGAATACTGGGGTTGAGGTAATCAACCTTACCCTCTCTCCTGAAATTGTTGGCCTTGTGCCAAAATGTGAAACTAATATTAACTTGGCCAAGACTGCTTTTGGTTCTATGATACAAAATTCCTGTTTTAGCTCTTTTGATACTAACCTACTTGTGACTGCTCCAGATTCCATGATACTAACTCCCAGTTTTAAAGTAATTTAGATTAAAACGTTCCACCGAAATTTCAAGTTAACTTCATCATCATCATCATCATCGTTGAACATCCGCTTTCCATGCTAGCATGGGTTGGACGATTTGACTGAGGACTGGTGAAACCAGATGGCTACACCAGGCTCCAATCTGATTTAGCAGAGTTTCTACAGCTGGATGCCCTTCCTAACGCCAACCACTCCGAGAGTGTAGTGGGTGCTTTTATGTGCCACCGGCACGAAGGCCAGTCAGGCGGTACTGGCAACGGCCACGCTCAAAATGGTGTATTTTATATGCCACCTGCACAAGAGCCAGTCCAGGGGCACTAGCAAAGATCTCGCTCGAAAATCCTTACACATGTCACGAGCACAAGTGCCAGAAAAGCGACGCTGGGCACAAGTGCCATCCCAATTTCGCTTTCGCTTGCCCCACTAAGTCTTCGCAATCCTAAATACTGGTTTAACAATGACAAAGTGATTTTAGTAAATACTTCATAATTTTCAAAATTAATTGAAACAAAGGCAGTGTATTTCAACAGAAATATGGTAACAAAAGGGTTAAGGGGACAATCTAGTTAAGCATATTATAACACATCTCATATATACAACAAAGATAAAGTCTTCTCATAGTACTTATGTTTACTGCTGACATCTCTTACTAGAATATGGTAACAAAAGGGTTAAGGGGACAATCCAGTTAAGCATATTCTAACACATCTCATATATACAACAAAGGCAAAGTCTTCTCATAGTACTTATGTTTACTGCTGACATCTCTTACTGGAACTGGTCAGTGCTTAAGTGTGTTATATTATGTAATTCTTTAGGATTTAAACTGGCAACATCTGACCAAAATATCCTACCTGCTTTATGTTCAAATCAGCTAGATCCTGCCTCTCACACTGACACTACAATGTTATTCTAAAAATAAGTGATCACATCATCAAAATCTCAAAAAAAAAAACAAAGTAATGTATGATTACTGCAAAACAAAGTGAATAAATAAGTATTACATTTGACAGAGAAAACTGGATGCTAAAGGGTTAATCATTGTCCATGATGCATTTTATGACAGAATGCAAATCTCAGGCCTTCAAATTCTGATAGAGTCATAGGGTGACTGTTGTAAAACTGCATATCTTAAGTGCTTATAGATCTGGCAGATCCCATGCTTCTCCGTATCTGACCACAGCTGATTTGTTCAAGAATGAAAGGAGAGAGAGAGAGAGAAAAAGAGAAGAATCAACCCTGGTATAAGACAAGTACTTTTTTATTGACCTCGAAAGGATGAAAGTCAAAGTTGACTTTGGCAGTATTTGAACTTAGAACATAGAGAGCTGGAATGATACTGTTTTCAATGCTTTAACGATTCACCAATTCTCTGCTTTACAATGTTCAAGATCTGTCTTTTGTTTGCTCAAGATCTGCCATATTCCTGCTCATTTTAGGTGTCAACCAAGCTGGAAATGATCTTCTAAGAACTTTATAGTGAAAAATCCATCAATTTGAAACTTTATTTCCAATAAAGAGGCTAATATGAGAAGACCCAGATATTTATTGAATGCCTCTTGTAGTTTTATTTTTTTCTTAATGAGTTTCACACATTCAATTATGTCTTCTAATAATTATGAACCCCAAATTGTTAAGAGTAAAGCCATAGCTTCTCTCCATGGAAACGAATAATTCCAGCTTGATAGACAAATTCCATTTTTTAAGGTGGAATTCCAATTCTTGATCAATTTTTGTTTTAATGTTTAAATGACTTATAACAGAAATGATTATTACAAAGGCCTACTGAACCAATGACATTCTCCCAAAATTTATCACACATCATGGTTTGTTAATTTTTGTTGTTGTTTTTTTTTTTGAGACAAGTTTCGTTAAAAAAAATATATGAATATATTTTTTTAAGTGATAGACAAATTGTAATAAAATAAAAATATAATTTTTTTTTCCTCAGAAGTATAAAAAAAAAAAATAAGAAAAGAAATATCCAAGAGTCAAATGAAGCATCGAGTCACATTCACTGCCATCAATTATTCCCACACCAACATCCATTTAACCATGGTTCTTGCATGAACAACGTTTCTGATCATTTATGAACAATTTCAATGTAGAACAATTTATTATTTGGAAACTATCACCCACTAACTCAAAGTTTTACTACTTTTATATATTTTCACCTGTGGAACGACAGTGTGAATTTCAACAGGTCCCTTCAATGTGATGCTCAGATCTAGGTAAGTATGAATCCAATGATGTGTAGCAAAAGATATTGAAGGTATTGTCCGCTTGATACCTTTTACTTTAAGGCTTTTGCATGCCTTCTGTTGAATATTGGTGAGTTTGTCGAACTTAGCGCATTGAGTCCGCATCCAGAAAAATTTTGCAGGGTCAATTGTTGGAAAGAAATATTCAGCTGGTGCTAAATAAACCCCATCATCGACATCAGGGGGTAAATTATTTTTCTGGTATTGACGGTAGTGGAGAGTTAAAAAATGTGGACCTGTGCTGTCGAGGACATTCCACATGTGTGAGAAATCTGGCAGACTTTCCATTACCTTTTTCATAAAAGGGTGATTTTTACGGCAACCCATGATGGCATTGATTACAATATGTTCAAAATTAGAATCCAAAACAGGATGTTCGTATGGTTCTTGTCCAAGAAAACAGGAATATTTCAAGGATAATGGGTCAATAGATTTGAAACTTTCCATATCCATATCGGCATAAACACCTCCAAATTCATAAAGTACAAAATATCGCAGAGCGTCAGCCCGTCGAATATTTTCAGGATAATTATCAAATGTTGACAGAAACCAAGGATATTTATCAGCCAACATTTCTCGAGCACTGGCATCTGTCCATAACCAATATTCCCAATCAGGATGATTTTTAACCCATGATTTCACCCAAGATGTCAGTTTCCGAGGTACCATTTTGTCCTTCCATGTCTGATGGATAATTTTTGGAATTCTTCTTACTCCTGTAACAGGGAACAATTCTGGTTCTTTCATTCCATAAGGTTGGAAGTCCTTTTCTACAGCGATATTTAAATCATAGAAACTGCCATGTTCACGCACCTGCTCAAATTTTACCAACCAGTGGAGAATGAATATAAAAAAAGACCCTAAGGAAAGGGTTTTGAGAGGTAATTTTGGTATCCCCTGCATGATGGAATTCCGATTAGTATCCAGGCGTGGCAGATCTGCAGAAATATAGAAAAGAAAAATTTTAAATATAATAAAATGTAATTTATTCATTATGTAAATTTTAAATTATAAAATAAGAACAACAGCATTTCATATTTGCAGTAAATAATTTCTCAGATTAAGATACTTTATTTTACATTGTCTTAATTTACCAGGATATCGGCAGTAAGTTGTAAATGCAGGAGTAATTATATGTGTGGTATTTATCAACATCATTTTTGTTTTAATGTTCATTTTCCCATGGATGGAATCTGTTGTGACAAATTTTCAATGGCCGGATGCCTTTCCTGTTGCCACCTCTCACCTGTTTTCCAAGTAAGATAACATTTCCCCATGACCAGGTATGTTTACACTGAATATTGGAAACAAAGGACACAGCAATACTTTGACACTTATTTACAACTACCATGTGATGTCAAGGCAAGGAGATAGTAGCATGCATGCACGCACACACACACACACACATGATGGAGTTCTTCCAGTTTCTGTCTACCAAATCCACTCACAAGACTTTGGTCGACCCAGGATTATAAAAGAAGACATTTGTCTAAAGTGGCATGCTTGGAACTGAACATGAAACCATATGGTTGGGAAGCAAACTTCTTATTTCATTATTGCCCACAAGGGGCTAAACATAGAGGGGACAAACAAGGACAGACAAAGTGATTAAGTCGATTACATCGACCCCAGTGCGTAACTGCTACTTAATTTATCGATCCCGAAAGGATGAAAGGCAAAGTCGACCTCGGCGGAATTTGAACTCAGAACGTAACGGCAGACGAAATACCGCTAAGCATTTCGCCCGGCGTGCTAACGTTTCTGCCAGCTCGCCGCAAACTTCTTACCATACAACCACACCTGCACCTTTATATATATATACACACACACACGTTTTTCAAAGGGCTTAAGAGTCAATGTTGTTGTCTACACAAAAGTGTTGGATAAAGTGTTGAGGCCTTGCATAGACAGAGCATGCAACAGAAGACCGTACGTCTTCCAACAAGACTCTGCACCATCTCATTAAGTTATGATAACCCAAGCATGGATGTGTGCCAATCTCCATGATCATGTTCACTCAGACACATGGCCTCTTAGCTATTATGTAGGGAGTATAGTTGAAAGAGGTCAATTAATACCCCCATAACCAGCACTATGTCCAAAACTGATAAAGATCATCTGATTTGGACATATAGATGCTTCTGAACCTGTATTGAAGCAGCCTTTGATGTTAAAAGTGGATTCATTGACTAAGTATGATAAAAAGATTCTCAAGATTATTTGTTTTCAAATACAGATTTTCTTTGATGAGCTATACATCTTTTTCTAAATTCATAACTGACTGCAAAAAACGATACTCTCTGTATATTATTACCATTGTTTAACATGTCTTCCATGCTGGTATGGCGTGGACAGTTTGAGAGAAGCTGGCAAGGTTAGACTTGCACCATGTTCCATTGTTCTGGCATGGCTTCTGCAGCTGGGTGCTCTTCCTAATGCCAACCACTTTACATAGTTTATTGGGTGCTTTTTATGTGGCACCAGCACCTGTGCTTTTTATGTAGCACCATGACCAGTGCTTTTTGCATGACACCATCACTAGTACCTTTTAATGCAGCCATATCTGATTCCTCTATAAAACTGCTAAAAAAATAAGTCATGTTTTTGAATTCTTGTTGCTTCGAGATAATGTGAAGTAAAGCCTTTTCTGCCTTTATTCAAATAAAAATACTATGAAATTTTTGAGACTACTTGGTTTTTTTCAACATTTGCAGAGAAGTGTATATCTTAGTTTTTAACAATTTGGTGTCAGCATATGGCAGTTCCAACTTTGAAGATTTTACTCTTGATGATGTATAAAATATTAAATGCAAACAACAGTGATTTGTCTTCAGACAAATCTGATATTGATATTTATGAATCTTTGTCGGACAAGGAAGATTTTGATAATGAAATTGATGAAAATTATATTGAAAACATTATCGCAACATGGTTGAAGATTACTACATATTTCACAATTCCTGATTTCACAGAAAAGACTAGTCCACAACACAGTGTAACCTCCTGATGCTCAACCATTGCACTATAATTTTTATTTTTATCAAAAAGTTTTTGTGAAGCTGTCGTGGAGAAAACAAATGCTCAACACATAATTTCTATTTGTGGAAGACCCAATCCACTATGGCAGCAACTGATACTGCAGGAATGCGAGCTTTTTTTACCATGAACATTATGTTTGGTATCAAGCAGCTTCCTCGACTGAGGAATTACTGGAGTCCTGATATAAGGTATGGTGATCCATATATCTCCAGCATTATGTCTAACTATAGTTAATTCATATATTACGTAAAAAGCCACAAGGTACCTCCACCACCAAAGGACAACGACCATTTGAAATTTTGGGTTGACATTGCAACTCAGTTATGTGAAGGCTTTTCTTCCAGAAAGCACAGAACTAGGAGAAAAACAAATTTAACTGAGGCAGATGTCAACAGAAAAAATATTGACTTCCATAAAATGGAAAAAATTTGCAGACTGTTTGCTGCAAAAAGATATCAGGTCGAGACCTCATATATGAGTTTGTTTTGCAAAGTGCCCTTGTGTAAAGGGTGTTTTGGACAGTTTCACAATAGGAATATGCATAACTATATTTTGTTGTTTGATAGTAATACTATCATATATTCCTTTCATTTTATTACAAATAATATGTGAAAGTGAGAAATACATATTAATTTTCAGTATGTTACGCACTTGTACTCATCTTTTTCTCACCTGCTAATGAACTTTTTTTATTAGATGCATTCAGTTATGTAAATGTATTCATTAAATTGTATAAGAGTATATAGTCAATGGTATACTGACTAGTAAAAGAGTTTTGTACTTAATTTTCAATGAAAATGTTTGAATAAAATATAGAGAAAAAAATAAAATCTTTTGCTGATTATACCTGTATTTTAATTAATTCAAATTAATCAGACTGGAGCCTGGTGTTGCCATCCGGTTTCACCAGTCCTCAGTCAAATCGTCCAACCCATGCTAGCATGGAAAGCGGACGTTAAACGATGATGATGATGATGATGATGTACCTCATCCTGAAAATTGGCAAAATTGTTGGTGGTTGACATCTGGGATAGTTTTAGTAACAAATCAAACAGGTAAGTTGCATTAAGAATTTCAATTTTAGTGCTTATACATAATGTTATTGCTTTTACACCCGTTAATTAAATTTACCTTCCCATAAAAGTCAAATTTAATCAGCAAGATCAGCTAAATTTACATAATTATAAACCACTGGTATACAAGCACCCACTCAAAATTTCAAATTTGTATGTAAAAAATTAACAGTTACAAGCAAATATTGTGGACCCCCAACCCTTGAACCTGAATAATTCAAAATAATGTGAACAAATAAGCATTTTACATTTGACAGATTAATCTGAACACTAAAGGGTTAAGATATAGAGCAACAGATATAGGTATCTTGCTGTAGAGTAGACACATAGATACCCTGGTTGAAAAGGAAAGAAGAGTGAGTTGGAGATACAGAGTGATAGTGAGAGAAAGATGATGGCAAAAGATGTGTTGGGACATGCTCTCGAGGGACATTGGAGATAGTGAGAAGAAGTGTGGTGATATGGAGGTCTGGGGTGGGTGAGTGGACAGGATGAGGTGACTAGCAAATGATGGAGACAAATATAGGTGAGTCTTTGGGGGCAGGGGTTACAGTAGATATATGAGGGCATTGAGGGTGATAACAGAAAGGAGGTGATTAGTGGAGACAGTAGGCAGGGGAAGACAGTTGGAAATGGAAGTGGCTTGAGGTAAGGGAAGAAAGGTAATTAAGAAAGCCATGGGATATAGTATGTGCCTATTCTACTCTCAGGTGATAGAGAAAGTGATGGGTGTTAAGGGATGTAATGTGGGGAGAGATGGTTGACAGGGTAGAGAGGATGAAGGTGGGGGTAGAGCAGATACCCTCATGGACAAGCATTACTAAGGTGGTTTTAGGATATCAATACTCCTGTGGTGGACAAGTCCTCTTGAATACAACAAGGTGCCAAATATCTTGGTTCTTTGTCATCTACTTTGCAAAGCAGTGTCTTGAGATCAGTCTTCCTGGGTCTCTCTCTTCCACAAGTTCCATCCATTTTAAGTGATTGGCACTTCTTTATGCAACAGTCCACATCCATATGCATCATATCACCACATCAGTGCAGTCTTCTCTCTTGCACATTGCAACTAATTCCTCTTATGCCTAACTTTTCTTTCAATATACTACTGCTTCATTCCTATCTAACCTTTGCATGTCCTCTACATTCAGGGCTCATATTTCACTATCATGTAGCATTGCTGTTTGTATCACTGAGAGAGAGACTTTTGGTTGCCAACAGAGGTAAAAGTTCTCTGAACTGTCTCCATCCTATTCCTATCCTAGCAATTACACTTTCAGTATATCCTTTTCTACTGCTAATTTGGTCACCAAGGTAACAGAAGTTATTCCCTACTTCTAGAGAGTCTCTGAGGCATTTGAGAAAGTCAATTTGTCATGTAACTGTAGACGTTATGGCTCCTTCCACATACAAACAACACTTTCTCTGTTAACTTTCCTATTAGACCACTGCACTTCTTGTGTGTCCATAACTTGCACTGGATTCACCGAATAGAATTCCTGCTTACACTTTTCCTACATATCAAGCAAGGCCATTTACCTGAAATGGGTAAGGTCCTGTCTGATTTCTTGCTTACTAGGATCTTGGTCTTTGCTTAGTTAACTTTAAGGCCCTTTGATTCCAGGTTTTGCTTCCTCATCTGGTGTTTCTTTTCTAGTTCCATTACAGATTCTACTATGACTTCAAATTGACATATCAGCATATAATAATTCCCATGGGCTTTTGATCTTAAATTCCCCTGTTACGGATGATGATGAGTGGGATGAAGACTGAGCCTTGATGAACACCTACTTATACACTAAATTCACCACTGCATTCGTGCTTAATTCTTACCTTACCAACAGCATCCCTGTACTGCTTTCACAAGCCATTTATCTACCCCCAGCTTCCTCAGAGACCACCATATCACAGAGCGAGGCATCCTGTCGAAGGTTTTCTCCAGATCAACAAATGCCAAGTACAATGGCTTTATTCTTGGTTAAATATTTCTCTTGCAGTAATGCTTCTCCTTGGCACAAAGCCAAACTGCATTTCATCTAGTCTAATTCAGTTCCTAATTAATTGGGCTATAACTCTCTCTGTATCAGTCATCACCTGGTCCAGCAATTTGATGCCCCTATAATTATTTCTAAAGCACATCCTTTAACCTTGTAGCAGCTAACTATGATGTTGCTACACCAGTCACAGATGATTACACCTTCCTGAATAACCTGATTAACTACACAGGTGACTAGACTGTATCCTACTCTACCATATATTTTAAGCATCTCAGCAATGATGGACCAGGGACTTTCCTTGTCCTCATATCTTTGTCTTACCTATCATACTGTTGCCAACTGTGATAGCTGGTCCCTCTGTTGGGTTCACATGGGGGAGAATCCCTGCCATTCATTCTCTATGTTCAATAGCCTGAACTTGTACATATACATATATGTTTCACCCATAGCATGGACAATTATCTTTTGTTTACAAAATCAACTGACCATTAAATAGTTCTTCCTCTGGCTTTTAGAGGGGTCATGTGCCTTCAGCCATTTGAATCTGACAAGTCACCTTTACTGCTAAGTGCTTTATAGGTATGAAACCAATGGTGACTCAATGACTGGGTATAACTTTTAAATTCCTATAAAATATACTATATATATACTGGAGCCTGGTGTAGCCAGTCCTCAGTCAAATCGTCCAACCCATGCTAGCATGGAAAGCGGACGTTAAACGACGAAGAAGAAGATATATATATATATATATATATGTAATGCACACAAGCTTGCATACATTCATGTTTGCAGAAGTATAATTTTTCATACATAGTACATCTATGACTACCTTAATTAAAGTATCTGTTTTCTTTCGCATAACTACAGTTAAGTGCCCCAACCGACTTTGTTTCCTCACAACTTTCTTTAAAATGCATATTTTAAATGAGATTTTGCAGAGATAAGTTACGATTACATTGATAACATACATTATTTATTTATTTATTCATCACACATGGATGCACAGAACATATTTTCTAGGCGACACACATTTCCAATTTTTTTCAACCATTAGAGTTACTTGGAACTTATGAGAGGAAGGCTCTATATTACTCAGAACATATAAAACAAGGACTAATTCTAAAGTCTGAAAACAAACATGGCCGTTTAAGACAAACTTATGAAAATGCTCTGGACAAGCAGCGGGTTAAAACGCATTTTTTTTTGTAAATAATACGTTTTTAAATGATATTTTCGAGTAGACGACGTAGTGTTGATGTTCTGAATAATAAAAATTAAAAATGAAAAGTGCCTAAGTCATATTGGAGAAGAAAAATGATTAGCCACTCTTCCTAAAAAAGGAAAAAATAGGTAAATTCCTTTTCCGACATAATCGTAATCCCGGAAAATTCCATTAAAACGTAAGTATTAAGAAAGTTATGAGGAAATAACGTTGACAGGGGACCAATCTGGTGTTATACCACACATACACATATATTAGCTTTAGTATCCCCTGCGCTGCTTACAGAGAGATAGAGATTTCTTTGGCGTATGGTTAACTCCAAGCTAGCTCTTACTGAGTAGACGATAATAAAGGCAAATCAGCGGTGACTATCCTGTCTTTTTGTTATACGCAGAGCACAATGGGGCCGCATCATCCAAAAAATCCTTTTCTACTCTTTTTCTAAGCCTGTAAAGTATGATTTAAAACATTTTAGCCTACTACTTCAAGAAGGTCGAGCGAATATAGTCGCACCCATGCTGGCTTGGCATATGGTGGTCATTTTGTTATGGGCGTCGCGATACTGTGCTGAACCTAATAGGACTTCAAACTGACATAAAGTATTTCTTTCTCAGTTCATACACCGTTAGATAAATTTGATAAATTTAACCACGCGCGGTGATTGTGGCACGCTCACCTAACGCACGTAAACCCACAGCCCAAGGTATTACTTCTGTAACATGCATGGCAAGGCCATAGTTTGAAAGATATGTACGGCAGCGTTATCTTATCTGATATTTAATTACGGTAAGGTTGTGATTTAAGAGAGATTCTGCGGTTATTCATAACAGGTCGAAAGACTATGTAGAGTAACTTAATGAAACGTTCTACATCATATGAGTGTGTAGCGAGCAAGAGAGAGGCGGGCGTAAACCAAGACGAGAAACTCTGCGTGATCACTCGATTTATTAGAAATAGCAGCTAAAATCTTTCTCAAATCATATCATGCAATATTATATAAAAGGCAGGTAATGTGGACACGTATATCCTTAAAGACACAGGATGGTCATGGCCGGAATGCCTTAGATCGCAGATCAGCTCCATAGAGATTAACACGGAGCTAAACAACAATAGCTAGCTATCGGGGGCCATGTAGGCAGAGCCAGAAAGAAAGATTTATAACACGTACTTATATTATTACTGCCGGTTCGAGATTGCGAAAGGCAGACAAAAAAAATACTTGAATAAAATAATAATAATAATAATAATAATAATAATAATAAAGCTAATCTTTTACTAAATATACATGTATCGATTACTTTACATTATATAAATCACATTCGATATAATTACTTGTTTCAAGCGACCTCAAAAAAAAAAAAGTGAAACATAATTGTTGGTGAGATTAAAATCCCAATATTGGCGTAAATAGAACACAAAGAGAAAGGTAAAAAGCCATTAGCAGGTAGAAAATATAATACCGAGTCTCACCTATTTCGTAGCTTTCTGACCTGTCAGAATTTTTACGGATTCTTCGTGACGGCTCGAAATACTTCATCTGACCCAATTCTATTAGAGACATGAGCTGTTCTCTCCCTTCGAGCGGTGAAACATTAAAAACAATCCTTTTGTAAATTAATACCATTTTTTTTTTACCTTGTTCATGTACTACGT
>NC_068982.1:70615970-70628699 GCF_001194135.2 Octopus bimaculoides | reverse complement strand
ATCAGAGAGCGACAAAAGGGATCTATTTTAAAACGGGGGCCACATTTTTCATTAATGTTTTACGTAGTGTTTTTGGTACGGAAAGACTTTCAAACTTCGTATACTTATCTATTTTGTGTTATAGAACAGAAAAATATTTTTGTATTCGAATTTATTTCATGTAAAAAATTGTCTTATTTCGATAATTTCAACCTCAATCGAGCTAACCTGGGACCAAAGGCATTCCGGTCGTGACCAACCTGGTGTTTTCGGAAATATGTAGTTGGTTTCTTTTGTTCGACGATGAGAATTCAGTTGTTAGTGTGCAGTATGGCTGAAGTTCGTTTCGTGGTCACCCGGTTTCGATTTCGACCCCATTATATAACATCATGGGAAAATATTATTTTCTATAGCTTCGGGTAAGTGAAAGTGGGCAGCTGGAAACAGTAAAGAAGCCCGTCGGATGGATTATGCCAGTAATTTAAAAGGTACAACCTTGTTTATACATTGTGTCATATTGATAACACCTGAGAATTACGTTACGGATACAACGTGTCAGGGGAATACTCAGTCACTTACACGCTAATCCAATGATCAACAACTGAATCCTCATCACTGAACGACGGAAACCCACCGTGTATATACCCGAGAACACCGGGTTTAGTCAAAGGTTAGCTCGAGTTGAGTTGACTTGCAGCAAAGCGCAATAAAACCCTAATGTTTTAAGAATTACTGATGCTGATGATAGTCTCTCGTAGTCCGAGAAAGACGGTCCTGCAGTTTTTTTGTTGAACGACCTGCACAAATGATTTGTTTGTAGTGATCAAATGTATGTGCTGTACATTAGCTTGCTCCTTCCATCAAATCAAACGTTTCCTGAACAGGTTCATGGTGTTAGTGTCAAAGCGATCGCAGAGCAACGTGAGATGAAGTGTTTTTCTCAAGAACAAAAAGTACCATACAATTCTGGAACTGAAACTACGATCTCGCGATCGTGAGTGCAACATCCTAACCACTAGGCCATGTGCCTTCGACATAAAGGATGGTTGCTTCCAGCTGAACGCATGTCTTCGCAGATGTTATCGCTCTTCATTCCTCAATAGCTTTTCGCTCATAAGTGACAGCCACATATTTGACGTCACTTTGGATCAGATATATATTACATTCACCAAGACCTGACCCCCACCACACCGCAAACACATTCCAATGGAAACACGATATTCTAGCCTCCATTAACAGCTTTAAAAAACAATATCTACAGAAATCAAGGCAAATCACAATTCACCGACCCTTACACTAAAATCCTTACACATCTGTTCTCGTTTATCACTGATTCATTCATCACTGATCCGCGGAACGCTCATTGTGAACCGTGTTACGCTTATCACAAATTGGTCCGTGATAACAAGGGTCGGTGATCAAAGATTCTGATTCGTTTAACAATGTGATTGTTTTCTTTAAACAAAACACCCGTGATAAACGAGGATAGATATATATGCTAATCTCTCGCAATCTCTGATCTCTCGTGGTAACCAAATAAGTAAATCCCCGTCAGTAAATGCGATGAGGATTTAGTTGTTTAATCAACTGAGTTACTTGCTCATTGAATCAGCGAAAAAACTGGCTGAGTATTCCACAGACAAGTGCACCATTAGCGTAATCCTCAGACAGAATTAACTGACATAGTGCGTGACAAGAGTGCACCTTTGAATTACAAGCAGGATCCGTCTGATGGGCTTCCTCACAGTTGCCATCAATTCATTCACTCGTAAAACTTGGGTTGAATCTGAGACCTAGTGATGGCGAAGCGAACTTCGGACTTTTTAACCAGTCGGCTATACTGCATCCCCTTCTTGTAATCACACCTATAATCGAAGCTGCAACGGCCAAACTAGTCGTTTTCAACTGATTTTGTTCAAACGCTTCTTTTTGATATTATAAGATAAAGTCAAAATATTCTAAAACACAACCCACGCCTCAAAGGCCATTCGACTGATTGGGCAGCGTTTAATCTCTAACACACGCTTATGCTGACGCTTTTTATCCTACCCTGGTTTCTCTTATCAGTTACTATGCAGTTCTTGCCCCTTTGAACATATAAGTTGTGTATGAGGTGGTATCAAAAGGTTCCCAGTCTAGCTATGTTTTATAAAAAAAAAACATATTTATCTACGTTTTAACATCATCTTCTTCGAAATAGTCACCTTGCGCAGCAATACACCGGTCCCAGCGTTCCTGCCATTTTTGGAATCCGGCGTGGAAATCGTTTTCCGTAAGCGAGTTGAGGACTTTCTGTGATTCGCTCTGGATTTCGACAACGGTGTTAAAACGGCAACCTTTGAGCTACATTTTCATCTTGGGGAAATAGATGGAAAGCCGCAGGTGCTAAATCTGGCGAATGGGGTCGGTGTAGAAGCGATACTATGTTTTTGGCGAGAAACTCACGAGTAAGGAGAACTCAGTGACAGGGTGCATTGTCATCGTGAAGAATCCAATTCTTCACGCTCCACAGATCCGGTCGCTTTCACCGAATGTCCTTCCTCAAACGCTTCAAAACGTTGCAGTAGAACTCTCGATTAACGGCCTGGCCCTGGGGGACGAATTCTCGATGCACAAATCCACACATACGGAGGTGATGCTCGCGGCAGGTCTTCCAGAAGGGCATGAGACGAGCAGAGTCTCGATTAATAGCCTGGCCCTGGGGGGGGGGACGAATTCTCGATGCACAAACCCACAGATCCGGAGGTGATTCTCGCGGCAGGTCTTCCAGATAGCTCATCGTCTTCCAGGGATGTCCTTCCGCTTTTGAAGCACCAGTGCCACTCGAAACATTGCGTACGACTCATTGCCTCGTCACCGTAAGCATCCTCAATGTCTCTATAGCAGACTTCCCAAGTTTAACGCAAAATTTCATGTTGGCTTTTTGTTCTGGTCCATGACAAAATCGCAGACTACAGCATACACCATGTGATCACAAAAACACAAATTTTACAGTTTGCGAAGTAAACACAGCGATGTCACTCGGCACACTGCCTCATGAAGGTCACTGCTCGCTCTAACTGCGCACACAACCGTGTTATGCTGTCTGTTGGCAGCGTTACAGAACTACTCCTGGAACTTTTTGATACCACTTCGTACCTCATTACTTCCCTGCTGCGCTTTATTTCCAAAACACAACACCAAATACTTCGCCTAGTCCCTTATCTCTACAATTGTAGCATTTGTTTTAATCATTCTCTTCATGTGCCATGTTTACAGGTGTCAGTGGTCATGGACCTTCATTTTTCAAAAATTTTTCTTGAGCCCTAACATTCATAAGGTCGGTTACCCAATTTCCATAAGTGATCGGGATCACAATATTCTCCTGAATGGGACGGCGGTTTGTTGCAGGGTGCCAACCGTTTTGAGGGAAGGGGACAAGTCGATTACATCGACCCCCAAAAGAACGAAAGACAAACTTGACCCTCAGCGAGATTTGAAATAAGAACTTAAAGAGCCAGAAGGAATGCTGCAAAGCATTTTGTCGAACATGTTAACGGTTGAGCCTGCTACTCACTCAAAAGATTTATAATTTTTCTTAGCAATAAACAAAGCAGTGGTTTTCTGTTACCGTCTGCTGGTTTATTGAGAGCTCACTCTGCTCGTCTCCCGCCCTTCCGAGCTTACCCTTAAGGCATAGAGCCTACTTAACCCTTTGTTAAGGCGCGTGGCTTAGTGGTTAGGATGTTGGACTCCTGATCGTAAGATTGTGGCTTCGATTCCTGGACCGGGTGATTCATTATGTTCTTGAGCAAAGCATTTTATTTTACGTTGCTCCAGTCCACTCAGCTGGCAAAAATGAATGATCCTGCGATGGACTAGCGTTCTGTCCAAGTAGGGAATTTATATACCATGGAAATCAGGAAACCGGCCCTTATCAGTCGGTATGACTCGAGAAGGTAATTTTACCTTTTCTTTTTACTTAACGCTTTGACAGATGCGACTGAAATATTTGAAAGAATTCCGTTTCTCTGTCAGATGACAACACACAAGCTCTGGTTTTCTTGTAGATCATTGAAATGGCAAGAACTAATTCTACTGGAATGCCATATGCTCAAAGGATTTTCGACATTTTGTCACAATAGATGCTGTCAAACGTTTTGATGAAGTCCATGAAGGTTATAATAGTATGTAGCGGTTTTGATTTAACTCTTACGATACACCTCAAGACTAAGATCTGAGATGTTATGAGGCCTGCCGACAGTTAGCCAGAACATCAGGCAAAGACAGCTGCGACTATGTGGTCACTGCGTACGTTACCCTGAACTGGAAGCATCCAAATTAGTCTTGCGATGGTGATGTAAGGAGAGGAAAACGTCGTAACACATAGGCAACTTCATCGCAGACACTGGCCTGGAATGTATCCAGGATCTCAAGGCAGTGATATTGGACAGGAGAAGTGTGGCAGATGGTCTTTGTTGCCGCTGCCCAGATTGGAACCAGGCTAATAAAAAAGAGGCAACTGGTTCATGTAACATAAGACCATGTCCATACATCATTGGGCCTATGTGATACATGTCTAGGAGTAGCCCTCCTCCAAATTCTTTATGTCTTTGTCAAAGGACTATCTTTTCCTAATTGACCCATATCTGGGGTCCTTGATAGATACTACTACTCCGAACCAGTGCGGATCTGGAGGTACTGATGATTAAGGAGTAACTCTAGACTCCCCACTTGATGTTGTCTAATATCTTGCTCATTATTTCCTTGAATAAAGGTTGCGAGTTGGCAGAATCGTTAACATATCAGTCAAAATGCTTAGCAGCATTCCTTCCGGCTCTTTACGTTCTGAGTTCAAATCCCACCGAGAATATTTTACTTTTCATTTTTTGGAGTGGATAAAATAAAGTTCGGTGGTTGATGTAATCAACTTAGCCTCTCCCTCAAATTGCTGACCTTGTGCATAAATTAAAAAGAATTATTTCGTTGAATCGAACGTATCCATTTTGATAATCTCAGATAACCTTTGAAGTACATTTTTATCGCGCATGCGAACTCTCAGCTTTATTTGTATAGTATCACCCCGAATATATGAGCCAACCGGAGATTCTCTACGTGGTCGCTTGACCAGCTAAAAATAGCAATCAAATCTTCCCCAATGCTTTTCTATACACTACTTATGTTAGCTTAATAAAAACTTTATCAATGTATGACCTGGATGACCCACTGCGATTTGACCAAGTGCATATTGGTGTGTTTGGGAAATCGAGGCGAAACCTGTCATAAGTTGGAAATGCTTGAGAAGGTTGGCGAGGCTTTTGCATCCAATTCCCACTATCTGTTACTCCCACATAAGCTTTGCTTGTATCTAAGATTCCATTTCAGTCGCCCATTAACACTAATGAGCGAGATGTTCCTAAGAAATTCTCTAGACGTGTAAAGAAATCTGGCCGCCCGGCTTCTGTTGGAGCATTGACTGTCACTAGTCTGAAGGCTCCACTATTGCCTTTCTTGCTGCTTACGTCCAAGACCACCATCGTTCCGACTAGGTCAAGGAAAACTGTACTCACCTTCACGTCACCGCGACGCTATTTGATCCAGGCTGACCGCAGGTTGCATAAACCCCATAGTCGTCCAGAAGTAGAGCAAGCGATTGTGTTTCGGAAATTGTAGTGGCCTGAGGATGTTGAGCAGGTGACCCTGTTTCCACGTTGCCCTCAGGCCACGAGCATTTACATAACCTGTTCTTAGAATTGCCATTCAAGGAGGAGGGAAAGAACCAAGAGATGAGTCATTCGCTTACCCTAGTCTTGGGTTGGTCCTTTTTCGAGGCCTTTAAACAGGCCTTCCAATAACCTTTTGTCCAATAAGTTTTTGAAAACTCCTACATGATGTGGGAAACGTTTCTTCAAAATACGATACGTGGTGGAAGTTGTTCTTATCAGAACTCTCCTTTCTGGGGTTTCAGAAATGGTGAGAGCATCAAAATCGTCGTCTATTACCAAAATGTTGTCTTTATTTGAATCTACAAACTTCATCAATTCCTCGTTCTTCTTCCGTAGAACTGTGTAATCGAGAGGCTCGTCCGAGAGATGTTGTTCTGTTAGTTCCATCTGTAGTGAAACCTCTCTCTCGGGCATTCAATCATAAATGATAACGAAGCTGCTAACATCTAGCCTTCGGCTGCCTTGGACCCTTCTGTCCACCATCCTGATTGGTTCTTATTTGCGCGGCAATTGTCCCCATGTTCTGCTTGCTAATGGTGCATTACGTCCAGTCGTGGCCTTCAGATAAGGTTACGTGAGAGAAAGTGTTTCTGGGTTTCCGGTGAGCCCTATTTCGCCTATAAATAAGCCCGATCCAACGACGCCAGTCGTCTTCGATTCCAGATCTCTCACAGGTCTGGTCGCTGACCACACATACAGCTCTGCTACTTGGCCACAACTTCCTGCGTATGAACATTCTAAATCTAGTGTAACTCTAATACGAACTGGTTTTCTCTATCTCAGTGTTTGAAGACTTTTTACAGTCTATGTTACAGACTCTTTCTATGTTCCGTGTTCCTCTCACACACACAATTGTACACACACTATTGCTTATACGACTGTCCGTTATTTCACCTTGTTGTATACATTCTCTTGTACACGAAGGCCTGACTTATCTACTGTGTTATTTATATATGTCGCATGCACTCACACAGACACAAACAGTTTCACTGTGTTAATAAACTTACTCTCTATATACATATATATCAGTTGCCTGTCCTACTATGTTCTTTTACTGGCACTTGGCATCATCTCTCACGATGAGCCTTCTATGTTATATAATCTGTTTTTTGTGTTCGACCGTGCGACATGGTAAAAAGGAGCCTTTTCCGTCTACGTCGCCATCTCCTTTGGTTCGCTCGGTTGAAGTATTACATATCTCTTGTGATTGATGTGGTTGTTGTCATTTTGCTTGTTCTCCTAGAGACATGCTTTACCAAAAACTGAGGGGATACCTCACTCCCAGTGGTTTTTCAGTATGCTGTACACCAACCCGGAATTTCTGAGGGCCCATGTTATTGCTAGATAGTCATCGAACCTGCATTAGGTTTACCTGTCCTTTTGACAAGTCTTGTTTTTATCCCCGTTGGGTTTCTTGCAACCCTGCTCACCAGGCAAGCCTGGCAGGCGTGCCGTTTAAGTCGCCGACGACCCGATCATGCAACAAGTTGTACTGGATTCCATGCTATCAGTAGCAGTCATGAGAAATACATACATACATACATACACTTTTATATGTTAAGATAATTGTAAATCGACATGAATCAACGATGTAACACTTAACAACCAAACAAAAGACTCACTCACGCACACAAGCACGATTAAACTAATTAATATGGAAACAAACAAATAATGAAAAACAAGATTATTAAATCAAGTCTCAAGGGTTCAGTCATTAACGAACTATTAAGTATCAGTCACAAATAATAATAATAATAATAATAATAATAATAATAGTGTGTGAGAGAGAGAAAATAATAGAGAGAGAAAGAGAGAGAGAGAGAGAGAGATAGAGAGAGAGAGAGAGAGAGAGAGAGAGAGGATGTGGAGACTTATTGTGGAGACAGCATCCTCGAATTATATAAATGTAATCTAATATATACAGTGATTATTTGTATCAACTACATCGTTATTATTCGTGTCTGTATGTGTGTATATGAAGGAAATGAAAACTCTCGAGAGATCACCAGGCTTATTCAATACCGGAAAAAGCCCGCTGGGAGGGTGATAGGGCATCATAAATTTCTTTTTCTCATCGAATAATAATTTCTCGTAATTCTATTCGGTTATAAATCTAACCTTACAACTGATCCCCCCCCCCTTTGTATTTGACTTCCGGTGTCTATCTTTATCGCTCGAAACGCTCTGAAATTTCCCCTTTCCTTTATTATGGTGAAGAAGACAAGCAGTTTTTCACTGGTCGGTGGCTATGGTGAGAGAAGCAGTACAGTGGACAACAGTGGGTGATTTTTTGAAATTTGTACAATTAAGAAGGCGGACGAAGTGAAACAAAGTACACTAAATTAAAGTGAAAGGTAAACAAATGATCGTTAACAATCGATAATAAAAGCGGTTAACAAGTAGTTTACGGTCATAAAAAAAAAAGCGGAAGTAAATGTCTTAAAACAAGTGAAAGTAAATTGCGATAACAACCGGAATTGATGAACAGTGACATCGCAGACATCTCCCTAATTTTTAGTCACTTAGAAGTATAGCACTTTCTAGTGAAATATTTAAGTATTTCAGAAATAGCTGTCGAGAGACATCGTTCAAATGTACTACACCCAGTAATAAACACAACAGAGAAGGCACCTCGGTGGATTGTATGTGAGCAATGCAATAAACCTGCACAATTAATGAACTCTAGAAAAAGAATCGAAGGGAAGCGGTGACGTTGTTCCCGTGAATTCACTCGGACAATATGAGCCAATTCCTTCTTTTGAGAAGAGCACTTAACTCAACCAATAATTCTGCAGTGAAACCTCTCTCTCGGGCATTCAATCATAAATGATAACGAAGCGGTTAACATCTAGCCTTCGGCTGCCTTGGACCCTTCTGTCCACCACCCTGATTGGTTCTCATTTGCGCGGCAGTTGTCCCCAGTTCTGCTTCGCACCAGGGTGCATTCCGTCCAATCGTGGCCTTATAATAAGGTCACGTGAGAGAGAGTTTTTCTTCGTTTCAGGTGAGCCCTATTTCATCTATAAATAAGCCCGCTCCAACGACGCCAGTCGTCTTCGATTCCAGATCTCTCATAGGTCTGGTCGCTGACCACACATACAGAACACAGCTACAGCCAGTTTCCAGCGACGACCTCTTCACCACAAATGTACTGTCTACCAATGTTGTCGCCAGCAATCCCACCACAGAGTACACACCAATATCAACAAATTCGGTTTTATATCGACACTGTACGAGTGGATTGTTTCCACCACGAACAACAGTCAGAACTAACCTGCGAGAATATTCCGTACAAGTTAACCGGTCACAGCATCGACGCTCAACACACATATTGTGATACCACAGCTCTGCTCCTTGGACACGACTTCCTGCGTATGAACATTCTATATCTTGTGTAACTCTTATACGAACTGGTTTTCTCTATCTCAGTGTTTGAAGACTTTTTACAGTCTATGTTACAGACACTCTTTCTATTTCTGTGTTCCTCTCATTCACATACACACTTGTACACTCACATATTGTGTACACACTATTGCTTATACGACTGTCCATTATTTCACCTTGTTGTATACATTCTTTTGTACACGAAGGCCTGACTTATCTACTGTGTTATTTATATATGCCGCATACACTATTGCTTATACGACTGTCCGTTATTTCACATTGTTGTATACATACTCTTGTACAAGAAAGCCTGACTTATCTACTGTGTTATTTATATATGCCGTATGCACGCACACAGATATTACAGTTTCACTATGTTAATAAACTTACTCTCTTTATATATTTAACGGTTGTGTTTGTCACTATCTGATTCCTTCTGGCACTTGGCGTCGTATCTCTCACGACGAACCTTCTTCTATATTATATCTTGGTTATTGTGTTCGACCGTGCGACGCGTTAAAAGGAGTCATCTTCCACTTCATCACCATTCTCCTTTGGTTCGCACAGTCGAAATATTACAATTCCTTCTACTATAGACACAAAGGCTCAATTTTCCTTTGGTGGGGTTGGGGATGGCGTGACTAGTCGATTACATCGATCCCAAGTACTTCACTGATACTTACTTTACCGACCCCGAAAAAGATGAAAAGCAAAGTCGGCTTCGGCGGAATATGAACACAGAACATAAAGACGGGCAAAATGCCGTTAAGCATTTTGTCCGGCGTACTTACAATTCTGCCAGCCCTATTTAATTAACTCTACTAGTAATAATAATTAAACTGATATACACGTGATTAAGAAACATTTTGCAGAACGAAATGATTTTTTAACTGCATATGGGATTTCACTGTCGTCACTTCCAGTTTCTAACACAATTTACTTTAATTTTTTTACGACTGTAAAAAAAAAAAAAGCATTGCGTGCAACGTCCTGTTATCTATCATTGCTTTTATACTTTAAAAAAAAAAATTTTTTTTAGGAAACTGAAATGTAGATATGCCGGAAAGTAATGTCTGAAGGATTAGATGTGTATGTTCGCTCTAGAATTTGAACGAAACCGTATCGAGCATAAACAGCTAAAGAGAGATATTCGTTGGAGGCTTGATGGGAATTTGTCTGTGTATGTTGGCATACATCCCAGTTTAGAATGTAACGAATGTGGACGTGTCTGTCTTAAGGAAGAAAGGCCTGAGAAATCATCAGAGAAGCCACACACGTACAAGGTAGTTTTTAACTATGCATTATACGGCATCTACACTTGCAGGGAGTGTAGAAAAGCATGTGTTCTAGGAGATGGGCTGACTACCTTATGAAGGTTCACCCATGCAATATAGGAACACCTATGCTGCAAAAGGCGCCTATCGTATTTCATTAGCGGTGCCTCAGAAAGATCCAAAGAATCACTTATCGAGACAGAGTGACAAAGAAAGCCATTCTCCAAGCAACAAGTGTAAGGCCTCTGCCTGCAATTGTAACCGAACGACGAATGAGAATGGCTGGACACATACTAAGATTGCCAGAGGAGAGGCTTGCCAAAACAGCCATAGGCTGGATACCGCTGGAAGGTAAGAGAAGACATGGCGTGGTACCTTCAAAGAGGACTACGCAGACTGAACATCACCTGGGAAGAAGCATACTGGTTGGCTTGAGATGGAGATAATTGGCGATTACTGACTGCCCGATGTGCCGCTCAAAGACACCAACGGACCCGAGAAGAAGAAGAATATTGCTCTACTTTTGGTATTCGAGTACTATCTTTTCCACTTTGTTTTGCATTTATGTGCTGACTTACGTGCGCGCGCGTGTGTGTGCGATAGATAGATAGATAGATAGATAGATAGATAGATAGATAGATAGATAGAATCGTGAGCACCCCGGGCAAGTTGCATAGCGGTATTTCATCCGTCTCTACGTTCTGAGTTGAAATTCTGCCGAAGTTGACTTTACCTTTCATCTTTTCCGGGTCGATAAAATAAGGACAATTTGAGCACTAGTGTCAAATTACTCGACTTGACCCCTCTCCCAAAACAGCTGGCCTTGTGCCAAAATTTGAAACCCATATTAATTATACGCAACAGAAATCCTCTTAACAACAACAACAACAACATGTACGTATCACTTCGGATGTAAACATGAATAATGAAAAATCATCTTTGATTCGTTTTCTTTCTAAGAGAAAAATTCTTAGTATGAAGCATTTTGCTTAAAGATCGAAAACCTGGCAACATTTTTTTTTTCTTTATTGCTCACGGAAGGCTAAACATAGCGGGGACAAACAAAGACAGACAAAGAGATTAAGTCGATTACATCGACCCCAGTGCGTAACTGGTACTTATTTAATTGACCCCGAAAGGATGAAAGGCAAAGTTGACCTCGGCGGAATTTGAACTCGGAACGTAACAACAGACGAAATACCGCTAGGTAGTTCGCCTGGCGTGCTAACGATTCTGCCAGCTCGCCGCCCTGGCAACATTTTGTTGATCGAACTGGACTCCCACAATTCAATACAGAGAACCATGGGATGAAAAGAAGTAATATATTTCTGTCTTGCAGAAAACAGAACTGGTTTTCTCGTTCCACCAAAGTACGAGTTCGAGATAATAATAGCAGACAATTTAAATGAATTGAAACATCCTTGATTGGGAAAGTAGGACATATGGTACTATTTGTGCAGTTTTTAAAATAGAGGATGGATGAAAGCTCAAACCCAAATAGAACGCAATGCACTTGCCCATAAGCTGCTTCAGTAGTATTTGGGAAGGAGAAACATAAGAAAAGTGTTGGGTAGATCGGTGAACAAAATGACCACTGCCTAGTAGTAACCTTCGTGGCACAATATAGGCAGGCGGAAAATACAAGTGGACGGAATCATCATGGACATACAAGTCTTCATGACCCTGTAAGACCATAAAATAACGAGAGAACTGTCCTGTAAAGTGTGATGACAAAAAGACCATAAAACTCATTATCCAAGATAGATGACCTTGTTGCTAGATATATGAAAACAAAAGTTATCAAAGACTTTTCTGTAAAGAAAGTCCAAAAGACCAAAAGAAACGACAAATCATGGAAGTTGTCGGTTCTAGGTTGACACCAGGCACAACTCATGAGCCAGCAAATGAAACTGTCTCGTCTTCATTACTAGGAGCAAGTCATGAGACCAAAAATTCCACTCCTCCTTTTCCAAATTACAACCGGCAAAGAAAAGGACAGCAAGAACAACGATAACAACAGCTAGTATTAAATGATTAGGAAGTGTCTGGCTCACAGCAGCAACATTCCATCCACTAGGGATAGATATCAGACGGAAGCCGATGGGACAAGCAGGGTTCCTAAAATAAATCTCACAAAATCCGGAAAGCTGAAGGGAAAAAAAGTCAAGCAAAAGCAAGAACACTCAGAGAGCGCAGACCTCTGCCAAGGCAACACCAACGTCCTCTCAACGATCAGCCGGAGATGATTTTTAAAATGAGGATATCTGAAATAAACTCGACTGCTCTCACAAACGTGAATGCTAAAAATGAACCCGACCAATCTCAAAAATTAAGTAACCCCCCCCCCCAATAAAAACAGGAAAAATAATCCAGAATCCTTGTCCGGT
>NC_068982.1:70612750-70615848 GCF_001194135.2 Octopus bimaculoides | reverse complement strand
AGTTTCATCTGCATCCATCCAGCAGTTCTTGAGATATTTTGTTCACAGACAAACAAACAAACAACTGAAAACGATGTCTCCGCCTTCGCTAAAGCAAAAGTAATAAAAAGTCGGATAATGTGCCACCGATGCTGTCGACACCGTCAGCTTTCTTCATCTTCTTACGAATATTTGACGATGAGGATAATAATGAGGATAATGATGGTAATGAAAACGGTGATGATAATTAATGAAGGTGGTGGTGATGATGATGATGATGATGACGACGACGACGATGATGATGATTACCGCGTCGACGACGATGGCAGTGATGGAAACGGCGCCACTGCTGCTGTTGCTGCAGTTGCTGCAGTTGCTGCTGCTGCTGCTGATGATGATGATCATCATCATCTTCATGATCGTGATCATGATTATGATGATAACGACGATGACAACGACGATGCTGCTGCTCCTGCTGTTGATAATGATGATGATGATGACAGTGCTAATGATGATGATGATGACAGTGATTGTCAGATACTTTTTATTTTATCTCATTTCTATATTTACTTTTATTGCATTTATTTATTTATTCATTTATTTTCCTCGTGTAAAGAACTGGAAGAAGAATTATTGGCTTCGATTGGGTTTGAACCTGAATAAAAGTGATTCACTCTCCCCCTCTGTCTCCCCTTCTCTCCCCTCTCTTTCTTTTCCTCTCCTTCTTCTCTCTTTCTTCGCCTCTCTTTCTCCCCTCTCTCCTCTCTCTGTCACGCATACACACTCACACATGTGCAAGTTTTGTACATATATACATATGCACGCACATTTGAATATGCATATATGCATATGTGTATATGTATGTATGTACGTCTGTATGCATGTGTATATATATATATGCATGTAGGTATGTATGTATTTATGTATGTATTTATTTATGTATGTATGTATGAATATATGTATGTCTGTATATATGCATGTATATATGTATGCATGTAAGCATGCATGAATGTATGTATGCATGCATCTATGTATACATGTATGTATGTATGTATGTATGTATGTATGTATGTATGTATGTAGGCATGTATGTATGCATATATATATATATATGTGTGTGTATATGTGTGTATGTATGTACACTGGTATTTGTGATGATAGTGGTGTTGAAGGATTAGCATGTCATTAATAAACGCTAAATGTGGGCGCGGTGTGTGAAATAAAGCGACGTTCCTGCGTTGATTAGTAAACCTACCTGCAAGCCGTTATCATCGGGAACGAACGGACTTTCAGGTGATGATACAAACCGGATGTTGTTTAATACCCACCCTCTGAGTTCCTGATTAACCGGCGAATCTTTAATTTGTCATGGGTATATTAGATTAAAGAAGACCAAAAAACAGATACTGACAAAAAACAAATCGGTCACACTACTACTACTACTACTACTACTACTACTACTACTACTAATAATAATAATAATAATAATAACAACAATAATAATAATCCTTTCTATTATAGGCACAAGGCCTGAAGTTTTGGGGGAGGGAACTAGTCGATTACATCGACCCAGAATTTCACTGGTATTTAATTTATCGACCCCCCCTCCCAAAAAAAAATGAAAGGTAAAGTCGACCTCGGCGGAATATTAATAATAATAATAATACTACTAATAATAATAATTAATTCTGGTTTTATTGGCCACAAGGGCTAATATAAATCAAAAACATGTAAGGACAAAGACAGAATGAAGGTTACAAAGGGTTTTGTCTGGAAGGTAGAAAAAAAAAACGTTCGTGTAAACAGTTAGGAATAACAGAGAAAGATATAACAAATAAAGCTCCCAATAGGGGGAGGCGCTTCGAAAGGTTACACGTGGAAAAACCCATAAAAGCCACGAGAGCCTGGTCAGAAAATAAGAAAGGGTTATAGAGCCCTTTCTCCTTTTATACTACCCTTTTTTTTATAGGTGTATTCTCAGAATTGGTCCGTTCATACTGGCCATTCTTCCAACAGTCACCCATCTTTCAACAAATTTGCTATGAGACAGCACTTCCCTCTCTACTCTCGATGATTTCATTATTAACCACTAGGGTTTACATTAAGAAAAACATTAAGGACAGCACAGAACAAAACATAGAATGTCTGTGTGTATGTGTGTGAGTGTGTGTTGTTGTGAGGGTTTTTGCGTGTAAACAAGAGTAACATAATTTTCTAAAAAATCAACAATGTGTAATCCTCAATAGGAAATAGACCTTCGAGGGCTGCTCGTGGAAAAAACCCCATAAAATCCATTGTTTTCCTTTACTTTTTTTGTGCCTGTTTTCCTTTACTTTTTTTGTGCCTGTTTTCCTTTACTTTTTTTTCCCAACTACGGGCGTATACTCAGGGCAAGCCCTTCCACTCGCACCATTCTCACCACTTTCATCCACCTTTCAGCAAACTGGCTGGAAGATAACACTTCTTTCTCTACCCTTATTTTCCTTTTCAAGTGAAACTTGAAGAAGTTGATCAGGGATTGCTTTTCTTTATTGGCCACAAGGGCCAAACACAAAAACAATTAGGGATAATACAAAACAAGGGATGAGTAGGGTTTAAAACAGTAAAACGTGTAAACAATAAAAACAAAAGCAGTTAACAAAAATATTAAACAAAAAAATTCCCCAATAGGGGTGAGTTTCACCCAGTGCCAACCAGAGTACCCTACACATCCTGGTCACCCCGACTGCCAAGGGCACGCCAGGTAGATACCCCTCTTCCCCTCAACTGCTCCGGTTTACGGACGAATATTTAGAGTAGGCTCATTCCCACGAGCCATTTTCGCAACATTCACCCACCTTTCAACAAACTTACTGGGGGGGGGGGAGTACTTCCCTCTCTACCCTCACTTTTCTTTCACAACACTATCTTTTTCGCTATAGCCATCAGGCAGAGGAAAACTGCCTTTCCCTCCCGACTAAAAGAAGGCGGCGGGGTGATCCTCACAATGGACTTGGCTGATAACCGGATCCGTCCTATACAACTGTTCGACAAAGCTCCATAGGTCAGTAATGCACGGACACTGGACGAGTGCTTGCAGAACGGTTTCATCCCCCTGCGTACACCTCGGCCAAGTCCGT
>NC_068982.1:70602588-70612334 GCF_001194135.2 Octopus bimaculoides | reverse complement strand
GACGGACGGCGACCACACCTGTTTACCGTAAAGGAAACGCTGGAGATGTCACAGCTTCAGCACATGTCTAGGCAACATTGGCCACGGCATTCTCAGTCCTCCACTCAGCGGCTATTGACAGCCGAAGGACCGTCTGACGAGCGGAACTCGTCCCTTCCATAGGAAGTGGAAGAGCAAGTGCTCCAACTTTATCAGGCACGAAGTGGAGCAAGGGACGACGGTCAGGCGGTAGTAGATGACGGAAGCGATGTACGCATTCGCCACGTCTGCTCTACCTTCAGGGACAGCTTCCTATCAGCCCATTTCTAGGTGAGATTGGCCACCCTGCTCGTCACTAGTTCTTGTCCACCTGGAGGTCTGGACCAAACCAGACCCCGAGCAATTTAACCGGTTCTTCCGTCCAGCGCCCTACAATGCTGGCGGCTGGCATGAACCTGCCTCTCCAGGTGCCGAGCTGCAGGCCCACCGACTTCTCCTGGTTAATATTTGCTCCTGTCATCGCTTCGTACTCCCTTAGAGCAGTGCCGACCACCTCGAGATCCGTGATGTCCGACACTATTACGGTGACGTCGTCCGTGTAAGCCGACACGAACCTTCCGCATCCTAGATCATGCGGGATGCCCCTCGAAACATCAACCCCGAGAGGATGAAAGGCGAAGTCGACTTCGGCGGAATTTGAACTCAGAACATAAAGCCGGACGAAATGCCGCTGAGCATTTTGTTCGTCGTGCTAATGATACCGACAAAAACAGATAGTATGTCTGGCCAGCCAACCAACTAACCAACCAATAAGCCAACTGCTGTCTGCGTTTACATTTGATAGTGACTGGCTGTTTTAAAATTTTTCTTCACATGTGATGGCATATACTTTAATGATGATTATTGATATTTTATATTTAATGATGACTTGCCTGTTTATCTGTCTATGAGTTATACCTTCATTTATTTATTTATTTATTTATTCACCAAACCAACAATAATCCATTAGACGGGATTAAAGATGGACAAGCTTTATTTTATTTTATTTATTTAAACTGATTTCCGCTCCATTGTGTCGGTTTCCTTTTGACTTTCAAATCTTCTCTCACGCTCTCTCTTTGTGTCAGTTCTATTATGTCTGTTCCCCCCTCTTCCCGCCCCTCCGCTTATCCTCCTTTCCCTTCATCCCTTCCCCTCTCATCTCCCTCTCTTTTCCTCCCTCCCATTCACACCTTCCCATTCTGTGTGTTAATGTATATCTGTCGGAACATGCCCCTGCTTGCAAATATCCATATATCTAAGTGCTTGAATCTATCAGATGTTACCTGTCAGATCTCTCTGCTACAGTGTACGTCCACGGCTCATATTCCGATCCACATTTAAAGCATAGCAACTTCGCTCATATCACCCATACACATATCTCAGTGCATTAATAACCTCTCTTGTTTCTTCTAATCACACATAGAGAACCATTGGGACTCATAGGATTTCAACAAAATTCTGTACGACGAGACGTGAATTCTACAAACGGCGGTAAAAGAAATCTGGACAGAAAAGCAGTGACACCGAATAAAAACTGGTGCAGAGCAGAGGGGATCCTTTAGTCCTGCCAGATAACATATCTAGTGCTAATGTAACAATAAAATTTAAAATTGAAACCCAGTGACGTTGTCAGCGCCCAAGGCAAGGTGAATATTGCGACGAGAGTGGTGGGACTATTTAATTAATTAATTAATTTATTTATTTATTATTACTACTCTACTTAAGGCGGTGAGCTGAATGAATCGTTAGAACGCCGGGTGAAATGCTTAGCGGTATTTCGTCTCTGTGAATTATTGTGAATACTGCTGTGTTGCTCTGTGAAAACTGTGTGAATTACTGTAAGCTGTCTGTGAATAATTGTGATTTTTAAAAAATTCATTGTTGTAACTCGAGCCACTGCATTTTTCTCCCTAGCTGTGGCGAGTGGTAGTGTCTCCAGTATGGAGAGCTACGCAAGGGCCGCTACGGCGAAGAAGCCAGTGCCGCTGGAAACCAGGTTGATCAAGTTGGATATAGAGGAGGTGAGCAGAAGCAGGAATTTGATAGAATTAGAGGGAGACTCATACAAATTGCCCCCCCCCCAGAGACCAAGGAAGATAAAATTCCGAGGACAGTTGTGTATCGTACACAGGCTGTCGAGACCAGTAAAAGTGAAATGGTGACGGAAGAGGAAATCGAGGAGTGCCTGGGTGAAATTGTGAATGAAGCCACGTACATCAGCAGAGGAAGAAAGTTCGGTACGGTAGAGGTGAGGTAACCAATAGAAGAGGCAACCAAACATGCGGCCAACATTTTAAGAAACACAAAAATAGCACTACTACCAAGTTATAGAGGAAGAAGAAGTGTGAGAATACGTATTCCGAGAGTGCCACCAGAAATTAAACCGGAGTGGTTGGTTGCAACAGTTCTGGCTGCAACCAAGGAGAATCCGGAATTGGGACCAGTGGCGGAAACAAAAGTGCGCAACTGTTGGGGATTTGGACTCGAAATGTGGCTTTTTGCCATTTTCGAGGACATAGAAAGAATCCCCTACCAGATAGAAGTGGAGGATGAGAGAACGTTAAATGTTGTAGTCAAGGGAAGGAAACCAAATTGTTACATATGCAGGGAGAGAGGGCATATGAAGACCAAATGCCCCCTATATGAGTTCACACAGCCATAGCAAGAGAAAACACAAGCAGGGGAGGAAAACATTGTAGACCATACTGAAGAAATGAAAGAGAGACAGAAGTGTGAAACAGAGGAAACAAAGGAGAAGAACGAAAATGGGGCTACTAACCCTAAAAAGCGAAAGAAAAATAAGTCAAAGGAACGGTCAACAGAAAACAAAAAAGAGATAGAAAAGCCAGAAACTAATAATGCACAAGAAGAGGAGGAGAGAACGGATAAAGATGTAAAATACAAGGGGGTTTTGATAAAGTACGAGAAGAGTGAGCAGATGGACAGAAAAATCGCAAAGTTGGAGGAAATAATAAGAGTGAAGATACCGGAAACCTGTGCTGAGAAATGCATTTTAATACAAGAGGAAAACTACTGGGAGTACATAAAAGAACTTGGTGAAAATGTAACAACGAAACGGGTTTGGTTGGTGGAGACACCACCCGCTAAAACTGATTATTTGCAGTTGATAAAGACGGAAGTAACAGTGATTAATGGGAGAAAAATAACGCGAGTGTTTCAATTTTTTGAGTTGCAAAACCGTTAAAATGTATACATGATGTTTAAGTAAAAGTGAAAAACTGGATAAATGTAACCACCCGACTTCGGGGGTCGAGTGGACATTGCGCCCCATTTTTTCATTCTTGCATATTATCATCTTATTTTAATTTTTCTTCTACTATTATCATTCGCTTTTGTAATTTTTAGTTCCCCGATTTTATGTTTGTTGCGTTTTGTACTGTCTTTATGTTTTGTGATGTCCTATAAAAACTCTTTGTATAGCCTTTTTTGGGTAATAAAGAAATTGGTATTTAATCCGAATCCAAACTTCCCCAAAGTCGACTCTTCCTTTTATTCTGGTCAATGTAACCGATTACCCCTCCCATAAATTTCAGGCCTTGTGCCTATACTAGAAAGGATTATTACTACTTCCTTTTTTTTTCTCCTTTTGAAAATTTGTGCACCCAGTGCAACCACATATGTGGTTCTATCCAATCTGTACCATGGCTAAGTCTTGGTGTAAAGTGATTGATGGCAAGAAGGCCACTTCAGTGGAAAAAAGGAAAATCATGACAAAATCGCGACAGTCACAAATACATTAAAAAAGAAATAATTTCTAAACAGGATTAACACTTAACATGCTAGTGCAAAGTGCGATTGTGAAAAAGTCAAGCAGGAACATCTGACCATGCATGAGAAGCCCTAAACTGCCATCAAAAGTTAGCATTACCACCCAGCTCGTTCCCTTTCAGATGCAGAAAACGAACATCAAACAGTTCAACCTATATACTTACCACCAGAAAACTCCCACTTGCCTGTCAGGTGCCAAACTTCAGGATTTCCACAGTCAATGTCGGCACGACGAAGTATATATCTGACGGGATCGTGGCGATGCCTGGACGTAGTTAAGTAGAATCTGCTGTGTAAAAGAAATAAGACAGAGAAGAACTTCAGTCAGACTCCTCCCGGGGTGGATAGAAGAAGCATATCACAGGTAGAAAGTTAAATAGATAAAGCAATCGAGATGTTCAGGGCAGCTGTAAGAATAATCAAGCTCAGACTTGTCATAAGCAACACAATAGCAACAATGATCTCTTCGTATGCTACGTTTTATTACTTACTGTCAAGTGCAGTGGTTCCCAATATTTCCACTACCAAGGAACCCTTTTATTTAAATGAGTTTTCTCACAGACCCCAAGCTATTGAAAGGTCTGTCAGCTTAACATGTTCACGGACCCCCAGTACTAGCTTTGCGAACCACAGGTTGGGAACCACTGGTCTAGTGTATTCTTGTTAAGTCTTCATCTGCTACCCGCTTCTCTTTGATACCTTCTCAGTTATAACTTAGACAATCCCCTCACGAAGGTCTGCATCAAATTTGATTCTCCTCTCTTCCATAACGGTATCTGTATGAGAAATGCATTGAACTTGACTGTGTTCAATACATTCTCTCATCATCTTTCTTAATCGTAAGGTCCATTATACATTATTGATATCCATTTCTCTCTTCCATGCTCTTCGCTCTGTTACCCTTCATTGCTCGCTCTATCACTCTCTTAATAACAGGCATGTTGTTGTGTTGTTGGCACTCCGTCGCTCACGACGACGAGGGTTCCAGTTGATTCGATCAACGGAACAATCTGCTCGTGAAATTAACGTGCAAGTGGCTGAGCACTCCACAGACACGTGTACCTTTAACGTAGTTCTCGGGGATATTCAGCGTGACACAGTGTGACAAGGCTGGCCCTTTGAATTGCAGGCACAACAGAAACAGGAAGTAAGAGTGAGAGAAAGTTGTGGTGAAAGAGTACAGCAGGGCTCGCCACCATCCCCTGCCGGAGCCTCATGGAACTTTAGATGTTTTCGCTCAATAAACACTCACAACGCCCGGTCTGGGGATCGAAACCGCGGTCCTATGACCGCGAGTCCGCTGCCCTAACCATTGGGCCATTGCGCCTCCACTAATAACAGACATATAGCTGCTATAATTGACTCTCTCTCACTACTCCTTCCTCTACTACACTCGCTCCAGTCACTCTGCTTCTCCCTTCATATTGTCTCTTTTCTTTCACTTTCTGTCTTTGATTGTTCTTCATTCATCGTTCACTTTTTCCTCTTCACTCTTAGTCATGTTCCCTTCAGCAGACGTAGACAACGTGATGAGGACTTTTTGGTCTTGCGAGATATAAGGAATCCTCGCTAATGCTGGTGCAACAATAAAATGCACCCACTACACTCTACAAAGCTGTTAGCAAACAAACAATGATGATCTAGAGAGAAATCATTTGATTTGCCGTGAGTAACATAGCCTCTCTAATGTTGGTGCCACAAGATGCACCCAGAACACTCCATTAAGTAGTTGGTGTCAGATGGGTACCCAGCCGTAGATATTATGTTAAAAAGTGGAACATACAAGAGAGACATGGTCCCCAATCGTTCAAGGAGTGCAGTAACTCTGAACAAGAACCGATTCGGACTGTAACAATCCGGGCAACCATGCTAAAATGAAGAACTATCAGATGATGATGATGATGATGATGATAACGATAATGATGAGGATGACGATAATGATGATAATGACGATAATGATGATGATGATGATAATAATGATGAGATGATGATGATGATTACGACGACGATGATACTGTGACGATGATGGTAACAGAAGATGCCGGCCTGTTGATGTGTACACAATAAACTTAGAATTGAATAGAAATAGGTTGTTACACGCACGCACACAAACACCCCCCCCACACACACACACATACCAGCCATCCCCTATGATGCAGACAAATTCTCTTTCGTGACACAATGCGGAATTTTAGGTAACAGCTAAAAAATAAGACAATCTCTCTCATGTTATAAAAAGCTTATCTATAAACATAAATGCATACGTGCATATGAAAGTAACACCAATAACACTGTGTAACAAAAATTTTAATTTCTTTTTATCTTTAGTCAGTAAGTGCTATTTCCTATTTGCTTCTATCTAGAAATCAAAGGAAACGGCTACTATTCCCCTCAAACTTTGCTTTTGTGACCTGGACATCAATGTTTGGAACTGACCTATTTTCCATTACATTTCAGACAGATTCAGCGCTGAGTTGCTGAAACAGAAATATCTTTATAGCAAATATTTTGCACAATATCACAGATTTGCTTGTCATTTGCTTGATCTTAACCATTTGAGCATGTCCCTTTGTGGCAGACAATATGTGCATCTCTGATCACGAGCAGGAGTAACGGGAGAGCATCATAACCATGTGTTGAGAAGGAGTCTTTGAGGTTTGAATAAATGTAACAAAAACAAAGTTTGATAGAAATATTAGCCATTTTTGATATTTTCTGGGGGTGAGCAAATAGGAAAGAACAGATGCTACCCAAGGACAAAAATCGTGTCACGCCGTGTAATAGGGTTATTAAATAAATTATAATTTCGTTACACATAGTGAAAAGATTCGCCATAACTGCATTAGAACCAAAAAGGTGATTTTATATTTTTCAGTTTTGCTACCTCACCGGTCGGTCACCTCTCATTCCTAAGATGTGATTATTTCTCAATCAATCGTTACGATAAAACTGTTCAAATCCCGCCATGGCTTAAATGGATGGGAAAATTAATCCGCCGTCAGATTTAATAACGCTCCTTGGAATATTTTGTGTCTTTAACGGAGTCCACTTATGCAGGTAATCGGGTCAGTTCTTTGGTTTGCGGATACCTTCCTTCCTTCACTCCTTCTCTACCCTACCACCAGTTCGGGAGAATTTGTGAAAGACCATAGGCACGGCCTTTCCATAACAATTATAATCTTGTTACAGTACATGAGCTTGTGTGGTTGATCGGGAAGAGATTGGACTTCACTTTCAAACTACATAGGAAGAAACTGATTTGTAGGCCCATCAAAAACATGACAACACGTGTAAGCCAGTATTAAACTAATGATGATGAAAATGACGCTAATAATAATAA
Organism: Octopus bimaculoides; assembly: GCF_001194135.2. Taxonomy (NCBI): domain Eukaryota; kingdom Metazoa; phylum Mollusca; class Cephalopoda; order Octopoda; family Octopodidae; genus Octopus; species Octopus bimaculoides. The sequence goes on along the minus strand of NC_068982.1, from coordinate 70,605,184 downwards.
TAATAATAATAATAATAATAATAATGATGATGATGATGATGATGATGATGATGATGATGATGATGATAATAATAATAATAATAATGATGATGATGATGATGATGATGATAATAATAATAATAATAATAATAATGATAATAATAATAATAATAATAATAATAATAATGTCTTGGTATAAAAGATGGGCTACAGCAAATATTCTGCTCAATACCACAGATTTGCTTGTCAGTTGTTTGACCTTTACCAGTTGAGCATGCTTTTTGGTGGCTGACGAGCAGAAGTAGTGGGAGAGCATCATAGCTATGTGTTGAGAGGAATCATTTGGGGTTTGAACAATTCACCTCTGGAAACATGGGTGTTTCGTTCATCATCCTTAAACAAACCTTATTCAGGGACCTTTTGAGCAGGATGAGCTGCTCAACCTGAAGAAAATTCTAAATGGGCCCTCACCTGCAAGGTCGTACGCTATTTATCTTGATATGAAATCACCATGTCGCGCACATATGGTTGTGATGCACGTGCCTAATGTACCCCGATCAGACGGATAGTCATGATGGGTATATTGGGCTTCGTATATTTGTACCTCAGCGTCACTTAGATGGCGTGTGCTGCTTTCTCAATCAATAGTAATGAGGGTTTCAAATTTGGGCACAAAGCCAACAAGTTCAGGAGTGGAAGGTAGGTCGATTATATCAATCCCAATATTCAATGGGTACTTATTTTTTCGGCCCCAGAAGGAATTTGAAAGGCAAAGTCGACATCGGCGGAATTTGAACTCAGAACGTAAAGCCGTTAAGCGTTTTGCCTCGCGTGCTAACGATTCTGCCGGCTCGCTGCCTTTCACTCAATAGCAATAATGATAAACTGTTATAATTTGTTAAAATAAATGACGGTTCCTTATTAGCTTGTCAACAGAAAACCTGATACTTCTATCACAATGTGTTAATATAAAAAACCTGTTTAATATAGTAACAAATATGTGTTTGTATTTATATTTATTTCTGTTTTTTCTCCTCCATGAAGGTAACAAATCAATAATCAATATTTAACAGAAAACACTTGAATATATGTAGTAACTATTATAGGTGGGCATAGTGACGATCACGTTCAGAGACAACAATGACAAACGAAATAGGCAAACGAAATAGAAATATTAATAAACAAAAACGGAAAACAAAACTGAAACAGGCTCGACAAGAATAGGAGCCACCACACAACTACCATCCACCATAGCTGCCTGCCAATATTACAGTCACCCACCTCGTTGCCCCTCCGTTTCCTCTTCTCTATCATCATTATCAACATCATCATCGTCGTTGTTGAGGTCGTCATCTTCATCAGCACTAGCAGCCATCAAGATCGTCATGGTCATGATCCTCCTCCTCCTCCTCCTCATCATCATCATCACCACCACCACCACCACCATCATCATCATCATCAATTACATCTGTCACCGTAACTGTCACCATCAACTACCAATGACGTCCACTCACCGACAAATACACACGTATACACACACACACACACACACACACACACACACATACACACTATCAGACCAATTTTGGGGGAAAGGGAATGGACGTTCACATCGCTCTCAGTATTTGACTGCTACTTAATTTATTGACCCTGAAAGGATTGAAAGGCAAGTTGACCTTGGTGGAATTTGAACTCAGAACGTAAAGACACGAAATGTCACTAAGCATCTTGCCCGACGTGTTAACGATTCTGTCAGCTCGCAGTCTTAATTATAATAATAATCCTTTCTACTAAAAGCACAAAGCTTGAAATTTTGGGGAAGGGGACCAGTCGATTGCATCGACCTCCAGTGTTTCACTGGTACTTAATTTACCGACTCCAAAAGGATGAAAGTCGACCTCGGCGGAATTTGAACTCAGAACGTAAAGGCCGACGAAATACCGCTAAGCGTTTTGCCCGACGTCCTAACGATTCTGCCAAATGTAAAAGGTAGAAAAACAAAAGCATACACGAAAATTCAATGAGAAGCCTATTTAATAAAGAAATCATCGTCGTCGTCAACATCATCATCATCATCATCATCATCATCATCATCATCATCATCATCTTCTTCTTCTTCTTCTTCTTCTTCTTCTTCTTCTTCTTCTTCTTCTTCTTCTTCTTCTTCTTCTTCTTCTCATTATTATAATTATTATTATTATTATTATTATTATTATTATTATTATTATTATTATTATTATTATTATTATTATTATTGTGTGAAGTAAACTAGATAGAGGAAAAAAAACGTAAATAACAAAAACGAATAAAGCAACAAGACTGGATCTTAGCTAACTTGTTTTTGTTTTCTTTTTCAATTGTGAATGGTATATATGCACACGCATAACACATTCACAAGCATACATATGCATATATGCATACGTATATATATGTACACACACACAAATATATATATATACATACATACATACATACATACATATATATATATATATATATATATATATGTATGTATGTATGTGTGTGTATATATATATGTATATATGTATGTATGTATGTATGTATGTATGTGTGTATATATATATATATATATATGTATATATGTATGTATATATAT
>NC_068982.1:70600993-70602237 GCF_001194135.2 Octopus bimaculoides | reverse complement strand
TATATATATATATATATATATATATATAGGGAGAATTACACGCATCTATGTATAAATACATATGTACATGCACACTAAAGCGCACAAGCACACACACACACATACACAGAAATACTAATGCACGCACGCAGATGTATGTAAAAATATACATACATATACATGAGCGTATAGAACCCTGTGTGTTTACGCATACATACATATCCACCCATATATATCTACACACTTATACAGCACATCTAATTACTATACACGTAAGTATAGACGTATGTATGGAGTAATGTATATGCGCGTTTGTTCGCGCGCACATATGTGTTTGAGCGTGTTTATGTATGTATGTATGTACGTATGTACGTATGTATGTATGTATGTATGTATGTATGAACGTATGTATGTATGAATGTATGTATGTATGGATGTATGTATGTATGATTGTATGTATGTGCTTCTGTATTTTCATCTGTGTATGCGTTTCTAAATATCCATGCACCTATATCTACGCACTGAGATCTACGAACTTAATTATAAGCGTTCATATAAATATACGTCTACTTTTATGCAAATATCACACACACATTCACGCATGCACACTCACACAAATACACATACATAAACACAACACATACACACATGAACAAATATACACACACGCTCACACTCACACAATTTATACAGAAAGACACCTTGCCTTCCTAAGAATAAGTTTGACAATGGTCTGTGACAGGTTATTCATTATCAAAGCCACTCCGACGTTATTTTGTCTATATTAAGCTCCAGACTTCTTTACAATTCTTCTTATAATTAGCAAACAATCTATGTTATTAAACATATATGAATCATTTGTATCGAATATTTACAACCCTCGTTAGTAATGCGACATATATATATATGTACACATATACAGGCATACGCTCCGCATATATCCGCACACGCATATATATGTATACAATTATACATAAATGTATGTATACATATATATACATAAATGTATGTATACATATATATACATAAATGTATGTATACATATATATACATATACTATAAGTTATATATGTGTATATGTGTATATGAGTGGGTAAATATATATATATATACACATACATATGTGTGTGTGTATAGATACATATATGTATGTATATATACGTATGTGTACACACACACACATACACACACTCTCACAATGTATATTTATATATATCTTCCAGCATGCATGCATATAATGTATATATATATATATATATATATAT
>NC_068982.1:70598510-70599670 GCF_001194135.2 Octopus bimaculoides | reverse complement strand
ATATATATATATATATATATACGATGGGCTTCTTTCAGTTTCCGTCTACCAAATCCACTTACAAGGCTTTGGTCGGCCGGAGGCTATAGCAGAAGACACTTGCCCAAGGTGCCACGACGCAGTGGGACTGAACCTGGAACCATGTGGTTGGGAAGCAAGCTTCTTACCACGCAGCCACACCCGCGCCTGTATATATTTATGTGCATATGTGTCTTTGTGCATATTTATGTGCATATGTGTCTGTGTTTGTTCCCCCACCACCGCTTGATAATCGGTGTTGGTGTGTTTACGTCTCCGTAATTTAGCGGTTCGGCAAAATACATCAAGTAGTGGATATCTAAATGATCCTAGCGATTAACTTGATAGCACTCCAGCATATATCTGGCTGACAGGATACTTAAGAGGAATACAGTAATACAATCAATCAACAACCGGTCAATATAGTAGGCAGTGCAATGTTAAGTATAATATAATGGTATTAAACATCCTGTAAATCTTTCTATGTAACAAAATATTGCATATATTACGTGGCATATAATATAACTAGAATGTAGCAAGTGAACGTGAATGGAAAACTCAATTTATGCTACGCTCGTTTCCATAGTATGGCCATTAATTCATTTAATCATATTACATAACATAACATCATTACGAAATTACACCATTTCATCAGGCAACAGTGAACATTTTTCGAGCAAAATCAATTGATTTCTCGCTTGGTATGTGTATATCAGTGTGTGTGAGCGCGCGTGCATCTTTTAACTTTTATCTCTTACTTGTTTTAGTCATCAGACTGCAGCCATGCTGGGGCCCCGCGGTGAAGAGTTTTTAGTCGAATGAATCGATCCCAGTATTTTTATTTAAGCCCGGTATTTATTTTTTCGGTCATCTTTACTGAACTGCTAAGTTACGGGAACATAAGTACACCAACACCAATTGTCAGACGGTAGTAGGGGAAAACACAGACACAGAGACACACAGGCACAAAGACACACAGACACAAAGACACAGACACAGAAACACACACACACACACACACTTATGACAGGTTTCTCTTCAGTTCTGTCAACCAAATCCATTCACAAGGCTCTGGTCAGCTCGAGGCTACAGTAGAAGACTCTTGCTTAAGGTGCCATGCAGTGGGACTAAACCCGTAACCA
>NC_068982.1:70594797-70595697 GCF_001194135.2 Octopus bimaculoides | reverse complement strand
CATAAACAAAAGTGAGTTTTGTTTTCATATTGGTTGACAAATGGCGAACATACAACGGCCTGGTGGTGGTGGTGGTGGTGGTGGCGGCGGCGGCGGCGATAGTAGTGGTGCTGGATGGTGATGGTGGTGGAGGTGGTGGTGGTGACGGCGATGCTAATGTTTGTAGTGGTTGTGACAGAGGTAATGATGGTGGTAGTAGGGGTGAAGGGAGGCTGAGGCGATCAGCGAACAACCAGAAATAGATAAATAACAGAATAACATGAAATGCCACGAATGATTTTGTTTCTCTGTATATAACTCATAAAAAAAACAAAGAATTGATATGAGGTCGTTTATAGAGTGTTTTTGAAACGTATGCGAGTCTAGATTAATTCACAACTATTTAGAAAGTTAAGATAATTTGTTCAAATATTTGATTTCAATTAAATATACTTCTGCGATGTGGAGGCGCAATGGCCTAGTGGTTAGGGCAGTGGACTCGCGGTCATAGGATCGCGGATTCGATTCCCAGACCGGGCGTTGTGAGTGTTTATTGAGCGAAAACACCTAAAAAAGCTTCACGTGGCTCCGGCAGGGGGTAATGGCGAACCCTGCTGTACTCTTTCACCACAGCTTTCTCTCGTTCTTACTTCCTGTTTCTGTTGTGCCTGTAATTCAAAGGGCCAGCCTTGTCACACTGTGTCACGCTGAATATCCCTGAGAACTACGTTAAGGGTACACGTGCCTGTGGAGTGCTCAGCCACTTGCACGTTAATTTCACGAGCAGGCTGTTCCGTTGGTCGAATCAACTGGAACCCTCGACGTCGTAAGCGACGGAGTGCCAACAAATACTTCTGCGATAACGAAAAGAGTACTTGTTTTGTGTGAAATATGAAAATAAATCTAAGGGAGATAAGTAGG
>NC_068982.1:70591790-70594360 GCF_001194135.2 Octopus bimaculoides | reverse complement strand
GACTTTGCCTTTCATTCTTTTCGGGATCGATAAAATAAGTACCAGCTTCGTACTAGGGTCGATGTAATCGACTTACCCCTACCCCCTGAACTTGCTGGCCTTGCGCCAAAATTTGAAACAATATTGTATATATTGTGTGTAGAAATATATATATGTGGGTTGGTTTAAAAGTTCGGTTTTTGTCAACACTAAACTTCAAGCACTGGTAAGTAGCTTACTTCAGCCTGTTTCTTGCGCATTCGCACTCATTAGACGCTTGACACTTCAATGTTGTTCGATGTGAACTTGCGTGGAGACAGGTTGCATTTTTTGTGTATGGGATCACCCTCAAAATGGAGAACCAAAATGAAAGTAAAAAGTATAAGATAGAAAGTGTAATTTAATGGTAACCTGAAGTCAAAATCTAGTTATGTAAGAACTATAAGAATCGAAGTAGAGTTGGTAGATGTATATCCGTTATGAGCCACTGATAGATGGAAATAAAACCAAACACGAAAGATAAGATATAATACAATAAAAGTTAAATTTATTAGTTTCATGCACAGTGAAATAGAGATAAAAATAATTTTGACGTTTCGGATGTAAGTCTTTCATCAGAGGAATGAACCAGAGAAGAGGAAAAAGCGGAAAGAGAAAAAAATTATAACGAAGTTAAAAATCTACTCAAAATGTCACAGGAAGTGAGAAAATAAAAGAAAAGAGTTTGATGAGTGATGTAGGGGAGATAAGCTGAAGTATAGTCATCATACATAACATGCAACACACCCAATTAGTTTCTCCTAATCACATCACACAAACGACTTATACAATTGCAACACACAACAACGACACGCGCACACGCACGCACACACGCACGCATGTGCACATACACTCACACACACACACAAGACATTCATTCATGCACTATACCAGATACACACATCCCCCGCCCCACCCCATAAAAACACATTAATATGCAAACGTGCACGAAATTACACCGGACACACGCATGCCTTCAACTTACACATACACATACATACATTTATTGTAGCAGTGCACGTGCGCGAGTACACACAGGCGTGCGCACACACTATGAACCTACATTATATGCACCGGGCAACTTATATATACACCCACTCATACAACACACTCAGCAACGATAAAAAAAAGAATAATATGAAGATACAAAATCTCAAAAACGAACGTGCACACATACTCGGACAATAAACACATGCACGCGGTGTTACTATTCACACTTACACACTTGCAAATACGTGTAACCATGTGGCCACACCACACAACGTTCACAGATTTATGCAACAGCTTCTACCACGCACGTGCATATATACATATATACATACTTCCACATATAGATATATATTATACTATTTATGTGTATGTGTGTGCATGTATATGTGTGCGTGTGTGTTTGTGTATGTATATATGTTAAATTCAATGTAGTTGTGGAGATATTAGGAGAGGCAAGTTATGAGGTTATATTTCCTGGAATGTAGAATGGAGCAACACTGTACGCTGTATATGCGTACTGTTTAAAATGTATGTGCTTACTTTAGCATCTGAAAATTATATTTTATATGGGAACTCATTTGTATTACCCATAGGTAATATATGCCAGTGAACGTATATTAAATAAAATATGTGTATTATGATTCACCTACGTTTCACCGTAAAAGCTTATCATCATGTTATATAACTTTTGGTGAATGAACTTTATTAGGAATCCAGCCAGGTAGGTTGTGTTGTAAAAAATCTGTAATAAATGTATAAATATCACACTTTCAGCTTACTTTAATATATATCACCTTCAGGTTACTTACTGTCATTAAAACATGACACTTATCCGTGTCATGTTTTAATGACACGGGAATACTAGTATATATATATATATAAGTATTTATATGTTACAACTTATACGACTTGATGCCAGTAAAAGTTAGCCGGTTCAGACCCCAATTATGCGGATGTTCATTCTAACAAGGATTCTGAGTAGTTTGTCATATTTGAATCGAGTCGAAAATTCTGGTACCGAGCATCGCTTCTTAACGTAACATGAAATATATGTGAATAAAACAAAGTTATTAGTGAGGGACGATCAATCCGGGCAAAATACTTTATAAGCTTTCTTTTAATATGCCAGGCTTAGTAAAGAACTCCGCATATATTGGTGACAGAGTCCGGGGTTATAGACCACCACCGTTCTATATTGTAGATCCATGGTGTGTTCCAGGTATACGGAGTGATATTACAAGATAAGGCACAAATAACGGTCATTATATATTTTTCTTTACTGTTGTAAATTTGACTTACAGTTGTGTCTAGAAGCCATTATAGGTTCGTTATTGATTGGTTTACTCAATCGATCCATTGATCGACTGAGAAAAATTGAACGAACGGCTCTAATGAGAATAACATTGCTTCTCTGGGTCGTTCAATGTTTCTCAGCCGATCAGTGAGCCGATTGAGTAAATCAACCAACAACGAACCTATAATGACTACTGAAAACAACTGTAAGGCAAATTTACTACAATACAAAAATAGGCAGTGACCATTATTTATACCTCATCTTCTCT
>NC_068982.1:70584434-70590101 GCF_001194135.2 Octopus bimaculoides | reverse complement strand
TATGTATGTATAGCTGAAAAAAAAAAACAAAAGACGAAGACAGGTGTATAAACAACAAGCAGGTGAATTAGTTTGACGCTAGGGAAGGTGAGAAAGTCTTTTACGTTTCGAGCCTACGCTCTTCAACAGAAAGGGACACGAAAAATAAACAGAAAGAGAATAAAAAAGAAATACTTGTGCATTTAGCGGTCATTCATGGCGAATGGTTGTAGATAGTTGGACAGGAGAGCTAGGAAGAAGGGGTGACAATAAAGTACTGGTGATCCCAAAATGAAGGTGCGCGTGCGAACTTCCCAGACAGCAACACTTGCACCTACACACACAGACACACACACACATACATACACACACACACAAATACACACACACATGTATGTGTGTATGTATGTATGTGTGTGTATATGTATGTATGTATGTATGTATGTATGAATGTATGTATGTATGTACATGTATGCATTTTCGGATTACACCATTACATGTGTGTTTGAAAAACTTCAAAGCGAATGTGCTTGCAGACCATACGAAAATTTCCTACCATAAAATTTGTGTCGTTGTTTTTCAAAGACTTTTCTTTTAATATACAGTTAATGATTTATATTTTAAGGAAATCTCCAAATATTGTCACTATATCAAGTATTTTTTGCAAAAAACATTTTAAATATACATATGTATACGTATATTGTGTGTGTGTGTGTGTGTGTGTATGCATGGGTGTATGTATGCATATATATATATGCATCTATGTATGCATATATGTATGGATGTATGTATGGATGTATGCATGGATGTATGTATGGATGGATGTATGTATACATGCATGTATGCCTGTTTGATGTATGTATATATGTATGCATGCATGCATGTATGTATGTGTGTATGGATGTATGTAAGTGTGTATATATGTATGCATGTATGTATGTATGTATGTATGTGTGTATGTATGTATGTATGTATGTATGTATGTATGTATGTATGTATGTATGAGAAAGCCAAAGGATATGTATGAGATGGTAGTTAAGGAGAACCCATTAGCGCAACAATAGAAGTTACTCTCTCATTCACTGCAGTGATTAGACTTTTGGAAATATGATTAGAAAATAATTAATAAACAAATATTTGGGGAGACATCTGTTGTAGGGTATTTGTGTGCGTGTGTATATATGTGTGTGTGTGTGTGTGTGTGTTTTGTGTGGTGATGGTGGTGTTGGTGGTGGTGGTATTGATGTTGTTAGTGCTGGTGGTGGTGGTGGTGAATCTGTACGTAGATACACATATGTAACGCGTATATAATTAATTCACACACACAGCTATATTCATACGTACGTGTGAATGTGGCTGGGAATGTGTGCGTGCGCGCGTGTATATATATATATATTTATACATGCATATATTAATATATACATTCATATGTAAATACACACACACGCACATACATATATATATGAGTGTGTGTATGTGTGTGTGTGTGTGTGTGTGTGTGTGTGTGTGTGTGTGTGTGTGTGTGTGTGTGTGTATACATGCATACGCGTATATATATATATATATATACATATATATATATATTACATATTAGCTCGTTTAACGAGAAAGAAAAATAACAATAACGACTATAATAACAATGGAAACATGCAACAACAATGGCCGCTGTTCATAAAGATTGCTGTGAGAACCAATTGACTAAAGTCAAAAGACCAGCAGGTAATTAGTAAGACACTCGCAGTGTATTTTTTTATGACCAACCAATTGGATATTTTCAGGTGAAAACACTGTCTTCTGCGAAGTCATTTTGTATTGACTTCGTCCTTTCCAACTTCCCACACACCTCCTCTCTCTCTTTGTTCACCATCTCTTTCTCTCTTTTTTTTCTTTAGTGATTTCCTTTTTTTTCTTTTTTCTTACAGCTCCTCTCCTCACCTAACACCTCAACAATTCTTTTCTTTTCTTTTCTTTTCTTCAACTCCTTCACTCCGTTTTGTTTCTCTTCCCTTCTTTTCTCCGTCTTTATTCAGTTTTTCACGCTCTTACACAATTATTATGCACATAATAATCTATATTTATAAATCTTACTTTTCAACTTCATCTTCCTCCACTTACCAATCCAACAGTTTCTCTTTTTTTTATATATTTATTTACTTATTTATATACTTATTTATCGGCTCTTTTCCTTCTTCACGACTTTCTTGCATTCTTTACCGTCTTTCTTCCTTTTCTTCTTTCCTCTTCCGCACTTCTTTCAATATTCAAGCTACACACATGGACACTCCTTAATTCCCCCATTTTATTCTTGATTTCTCATCATGCATTCATAATCGTTGTTGTTGTCTTCGCTGTTGTTGTTGTTGTTGTTGTTTGCATCTTCTGGTTATGTTACATCTTCTGGTTCTACTTCTCATTCTCTTCTCTTCGCCTATTGTTTTCTCCCATGGAAAGAGAAGTCCGGTTAAAGTGTTAACACCTCGTTCAGACTTAATAACAGTCCCGTAATGAGCAATACATTATTTTATTCTGTTTCTTTGTTTGTTAGTTTGTTTTTTCTTCCCTTTTTTAAAAATTTTCTTTGAAAGTCACATGCAAATAAAATATACTGCAAATAAAGACGAGAGAGAATAAAATAACGAAAAAGAAATAAACGAGAATATGAAAAAAGTAAACGAAATAAAGAAAAAGAAGTAATAAAAAAAAAAGAAACAAGTAACGAACTTCACCGTAATAGCAATAAGAGGCGATTGAGAAGTGACAGATCTTGTTGTTAAGAGGTCTAATTGGTATTTCGTTTGGTGAAAGAGCTATTGTTTGCGAGAAGGAGAGGTTAATTGGTTGAAGTCGTTTGAGTAAACTACTGATTCTTGTTCAAGACGTGTTATGACTGTGAGGTGATCGCTCGTATTAAATACTTACAAGTTGTAAATGGTTTAACTACGATATTGATAAACAGATTTGTTTGCAGACGATAAACTTACTTTTATCGTTATCAATATTATTTCATGTAGGAAGGCGACGAGCTGGCAGAATCGTTAGCACGCCAGGCAAAACGCTTGGCAGCATTTCGTCCATCTCTACGTTCTGAGTTCAAATTCCGGCGAGGACGACTTTACCTTTCATCCCTTCGGGTTCGATAAAATAAGGATCAATGTAATCTACATAACCCCTCTCCCGAAATTGCTGTCCTTCAGCCAAATCAATATTATTTCATGTAGGGAGGAAAAAATGAAAATGTTGATGAGACTACATGTAATGGGCTGTCGAATAAATTCGTTCGTTGTTTTCTGTTTATTTTAATCTTTCCAATTTGTTATTTTTATTTGGATTACTACGAAAAATAGTCCTCTATATATCATCCTTCATATATACCCATTCTTGATAGGCCAGTCACTGCAGTAGATGTCCTGTGATAGCATCTTTTATATACTTCACTGTTGGCTATTCGCAACATCAGTGAATTTATTCACTTTTCCTGTATCAGCGACGATGAATTCTTGTTCGAATATGTGGCTGTCTGCGAGTACGCACCATTGAAATAGCTTAAAGAAACCGAAAACTTTCGCTGGCCGCTGCTCGGACGAATTTTCGTCTGATATTTATTGTATTTTTAACACAGCAAGTCCATAAGAGATGCTACCTCAGAACAAACACCGCAGTAATTAGTCTATCGATAATATATATGCATTAAGTATGATACATAGATGGCTATTTTAGTTAAACTCGGTCTCAATTGCGTTACACGAAAAACATTCTAATCGTAGTTTTATGGATGGGGTTGTAACTCTATTCTTCCTCTACAGCTTTCGTTTATAGTTTTTGAAATTTGAATAAATTTTGCCTCTTTTTTTCAGACATATGAAGATGGAGCGTCATGTAGAAAAAAGTCCCAAAAATGAACGAATGTATCAAAAAACCTTGAATAATAGTCCTGATATCATTGTCATTATTACTACATTCGCTCTGAGGAACGGAAAATGTGTGGATTTAATGTAACATCCAATAATCATGGAAGTTACTAGCTTCTATGTTGTTACTTTTATATGGCTTGTGATAGTAGTTGTGGAGGCGTGTGGTCTAGCTGTTACGTGCGTTGGTATTTACGAATGTAAGGTCGTAACTTCGATCCTTGGATCGAGTAGCACGTTTTGTCTTTGGGCAAGGCACTTTTGATCTCCGTGTTCCATTCTTCTAAGCGGAGAATAAATCCCCGCACTAGCGTAGCTCGAGTGTGTGCCACCCGAGCGGCCCTGCAGTTTGCCGTCCCCGGGCCCCACAAAAAATACATATTGTCTACAGCAGACCCAAAAATGGTGCCGTCCCCATAATAATGCCGCCCGGGGCGGACCGCCCCTACTTCCAGCTACGCGGTGAATCCCATCAGTAACCGGCGTCCCCTTCAAGGTGGATTGTTGTACTCTCCGTCACTTTAATGGCTTAGGCTATTTGCTGTGAAGGGAGTGTAGCTAAGTAGTTAGAGTGTTTGGTTAACGGTTGTAAGATGGAGAGTTCGATTCGTGTACTGGGCGGCTAGTTGTGACATTGAATAAGGGACTTCATTTCACGAGGTTTCAGCCTACTTAGCTGAAAATGAGTACGAACAGTAGCGGAAGGGAGATTTAAACCTGCGACGGATTGGCGTTCCGTTCAGGATGGAGTGTAGTATTCTTAATCGCTTAAACATCAAGGAAACTGGGATAAGAATATGGCTTAATGGATTTATAGAGTCAAAACAGGCCTAGGCTAATAGCTCCCAACTTTTTCACAATCAAAGATCCCTTTTATTTGAATTAATTTTCCCATTGAACCCAGGCTTATAACACTCACAGACCTTAGATTAGGAACCACTGACTTATGCACTGTCGTTCCTCATTTGGATATGACTTCTTCAAGAACCGCTGTGACTGATGGGAAAAAGGGAGCATTGTGCCGTATGTAGATGAAGAGAAGCATGAGGGTATTCCACCACTAGAAAAGTTCCCCCGAAAAGCCCATAGCAGTGCCAAAAATATTCTTTTCTACTCTAGGCACAAGGCCAGAAATTTTTGGAGAGGGGACCAGTCGATTAGATCGACTCCAGCACGCAACTGGTGCTTATTTTAATCGACCACGAAAGGATGAAAGGCAAAGTTGACCTCGGCGGAATTTGAACTCAGAACGTAGCGGCAGACGAAATACTGCTAAGCATTTCGCCCGGCGTGCTAACGTTTCTTATTTCTTTACTGCCCACAAGGGGCTAAACATAGAGGGGACAAACAAGGACAGACAAAGGGATTAAGTCGATTATATCGATCCCAGTGCGTAACTGGTACTTATTTTAATCGACCCCGAAAGGATGAATGCCCGGCGTGCTAACGTTTCTGCCAGCTCGCCGCCTTAGTGTCAAAAAGATTACACACATTGGCCGGCAGCCGCTGGATCATTTTAGTCGATTGATATTTTATTTTATTTAGATTTTTAGTCGCATGACACACTTCAGAATTTTTAGTCGATTGTATATTCCTTCTTGATAGGCCGTTCTATATATCTGTATTTTTATTCGCATATATATTTTTTACCTTCTGTGTTTTTTATATATGTATAATTTATATATTTAAGGGCCATGGTAATATTTATATATTGTCAAATGTTTGGAGGCGTGGCGTTATATATAAAGTCGTTGACTCGAATTTGATGTTTGTTCTCTGA
>NC_068982.1:70583332-70584160 GCF_001194135.2 Octopus bimaculoides | reverse complement strand
AGAGAGAGAGAGAGAGAGAGAGAGAGAGAGAGAGATGAATGTGCATACATAGCTGTATGATTAGGAAGTTCGCTTCAACCACATAATTTTGGATCCGGTCCCACTGTGTGGCACCATACGTAAGACTCTTTTACTATAGCAGCAAGTTGATCAATGTGAGAAAAATTTGGTTAGTGGATATTGTCCGGAAGCTCGTAGTTAGTGTGTGTGTGTGTGCATTGGGGGTGTGTGTTTACATTAACACCGGCTGATCATCAGTGTTGTTTGTTTATGTCGTGTAAATTAACAGTTTGGCAAATGAAAATCGATTTAATAAGTACTAGACTTAAAAAATACGATCGACTAATTACCCGAATGCGGTGCTCCAACACAGTCGCAGCCCCTGGCTAAAACCAGTAAAAGAATTAAAAACATTATATGCAACCTTTCTGAAAATACTACTTCTCCAATGTTATAGAGTGTGCTTCTTTTGGGGGGATATATGAACTAGTGATGATCTATGTGGGTGTGTATGTGTATGTATGTATGTATATATATATATATATATACCAATTACTACAGCGTACTGGAGCTATATAGATAGAATGGGGCATGCCAACGCTAGGCCGAAGCAGCTGTAAGATTTTGTCCCTTCTCCGATTGCTAGATGTCCTTTAAAATTGTAATCTTAATTGTTGATATGACATAGTATGTCATAAGTGCCTGTATATTGTCTTTATTGTCATTTTGGTTATAAAATAAACAGATTAATCAACAGAGTACAGTGTCTGAAAGTTGATGAGTACCTCATATTCCCCTCCATTTTCTTATTGCTATATATATATATAT
>NC_068982.1:70579056-70582839 GCF_001194135.2 Octopus bimaculoides | reverse complement strand
TATATATATATATATGCTTGACAACTGGTGTTGGTTTGTTCGAGTCTCCGTTACTTAGCGGCTCGGTAAAAATGACCGATAGAATAAGTACCAGGCTTGAAAAATAAGTACTGGGGTCAATTTGTTCGACTAAAATCCTTCAAGGCAGTGCCCCAGCGTGACCACAGTCCAATGAATCAAGCGAATCAAGCGAAAGACAAAAGAAAATCTTTTATTACTCCTGAGGGAGGAAAAACCAAGTCGATCACTTTTATCATTTAGAATAGTGCCCTCCAGCCACTGCCATTTATAGCTTTCTTCCATTGTTATCTTAGCAACTCCTTGCTTAGGCGAAATGCCAGTTGTACAAGGAAAAGAATATATGGGATTAAATCGATTAGAGTGCTTAATTGTTACTTATTTTATCGATCTGTGAGATATCAAAACTAATGTCATCGCTGACAAAATTTATACTAGAGGGAGGAATTAGACTAAATACTGCAACGCTTTTTGTTCGACACGCCGCTCTTTGTGATCATTCATCTTATTTATTGATGTAACAATTGTATAAATAATATCTAATTTTGGTATAAAACTACACGATTATATTTATCCCTTCTTCTCTCTCTCCCCACTTGCCCGACGTATACTCATTACTTGACTGTTACCTATTTTATTAACCACGAAGGGAAAGAATTGTCGGCCTTGCGAATATATGAACCCCAAACGTAACGAAATGCAAAGCATTTCGTTCAATACGCTATCGATTCTGCCATTCCCCAATAATAATCCTTTCTACTATAGGCACAAGGCCTGAAATGTTTGGGGAGGGGGCCAGTCGATTAGACCGACCCCAGTACGTAACTGGCATTTAATTTATCGATCCAGAAAGGAAGAAAGGCAAAGTCGACCTCGGCGGAAATTGAACTCAGAACGTAAAGACAGACGAAATACGCTAAGCATTTCGCCCGGCGTGCTAACGATTCTGCCAGCTCACCGCCTTTTTCCCCCCAGTAATAATGACAACAACAATAATAATGGTTTCAAATTTTGGGGGAGGGGTAAATTGATTACATCGACCCCAGAGCTCAAGTAGTACTTATTTTCTCGACCCTGAAAGGGATGAAAGGCAAAGTCAGCTTTGGCGGAATTCGAGCTTAGAACATAAAGACAGACGAAATGCCGCTAAGCATTTTATCTGGCGTGCTAACGATTCTACCAGCTTGCCGCCTTAATAATAATAATAATAATAATAATAATAATAATAATAATAATAATAATAATAATAATAATAATAATAAGAAGAAGAAGAAGAAGAAGAAGACGAATCGCGTCTAAAATAGGCACAAGGACTCTAATTTGAAAGGAGGAGAACAGTCGACTATATTGGTCACAATACTTCAATGGTATTGTATTTATCTACTCTGGAAGGATAAATGTTGACCCCGACAGAATTTGAATTCAGCTCAGAATGTAATGAGTCGCAACAAATGCTGCAAAGTATTTCCTTTTCCCTGAATTTTCTTTGTTATCTTTATCAGCCTCCATCTTCGTAAATGGTCACCAGTATATAAGGTGATACTGCTATGAAAGGGTACTTTCTGGTCGTTTAGTACAAGCTGTTGTTGGTGGTGGTGATGAATGGATGAAGTCTCTTTGCCTTCGTCAGTTGTGTCTGAGGGAAGAGATTATGGTTCTCATTGCTCGCTTCTAGTAATGAGACTGGGCAATTTCATTTATAGATTCATGAGTTGTGGTTATTGTCACCTTAGAACCCACAATCTCTATGATTTGCTGTTGTTTTTATTCTTTTAGATTTTCTGTGCAGACAGTTTTTAGACAGATCTTGCTACCACCCATCTAATACCTGAGTTGTCTACTTTGGATGCTGAAATTCAAGGCCTTCCTCTCAGAACTTTCTACTGGAAATATTTCAGAGGTTATTTTCTGGTCTTGCAAAGTCATGACGACTTGTGATACTACCGTGAACATACAAGTCCGTGTATTATCAAATCTTACATCTGCACTGACTATCAACTCATATTGTGTTCGGAACGAACTATTAGCCAGAAGCCGATATCATTGCTGATGTCCCTGACTGTGACTCATGTGTTCCCCTTTCTTAAATACTGTGAGACCATCTTATGTGTAGGTGTGTTGTGTGCTGTTTTCGTTTGCACTTCCTCTCACTCTCTGTTTAAAGGTAACAAACATGTCCTCCATCTCCCAGTAAAGGATATTTTACTTAAAATATCTGTCAAAGCTATCTTCAGCTCTTGTTTGGATGAGACAAGAAAGTTTACTGTGTTCTTGGCAAAGCAGAGCCAAGTTACTTTTCTCTTATTACAGTTGATTATGGAAAATTGTCGACAGTCCTACGAACAAAATATAGTCAGACTTTCAATCTTTCATTAAGATGTTCTATATTAAGTGTTTTGGTTTTTGAAAAAAATACACCGTTTTCAAAGGACAGCTGTTTGCTATGCATGTTTATACCCTAATCCAGGGTTTTTCAAACTTTTTGACTTGCGGACCCCTTTATATCTCAGGCTTTACCTTATAAACGCTTATGAAATTTATACATAAATATTTGCTTAAAATAACATATTTTTACATTTATTTATTTAACAGTATTTAACAAATAGGTGTATTGTCAATTAAAAGATTTCGATTAAAAAAACATATATAAAATCAAATTGCCCATAAAAAGTATTTGCTGTCCACGGACCCCCTGTTTTGTCCTTGCGGACCCCCTGTGGTCCGCGGACCACAGTTTGAAAACCCCTGCCCTAATCGATATGCGCTTGCACACTGTTGTTTTTGTTGTTGCGAAGCATGTTTATTATGCTGTATTTTTGTGTTGCAGCGTTATTTCCCCTTCATCTTCTATCATGTTTGTGCATTTATTAATGTTAGAAACCAGTTATTTAAACAAGTACAATATCATAGTTTAAAAACATTAAAAAAATGTGGGTTCAGATATGAATAGATATTGTGTTGTCAATGACCAGAAATATGGATGATACGCCAAGGTCCAATATAATTTCATTATATATGAGGGGGTGCTGAAAAGTTGTTGGCTTTAAGGGTGTCGCGAAAGGCCTGGTTGGAGGCCTAACCTTCTGAATTCTTTTACAGGGCGTAGAAAAACAGAAGGACCACTGCAATAAGTGTATCTGAGAGGGGAATGTCTTGAATAAAATCATAATTAACTGATCCTCTTGTATTGTCTTTAACCCAAAGCCAGGAACTTTTCAGCATCACTCGTAAGTCCTGACTTTCTTTAGAAATTTAACATTAAAATATAACATAGGGGTGCTAGTCCCTGCATATGTCTAAAACGGACACGAGCTAGATGGGGGAGTATCAGAAAATAGAAATAATAAACCACTGTTCAAAATTGGTTTCCGTTTAATTAAAATAATTTGCTTGTTCTCTCTCTCTCTTTCTCTCTCTCTCTCTCTCTCTCTCTCTCTCTCTCTCTTTCTTCCTCTCTCTTCAAAGCTTGAGGAGGGGGCGTTTGTAAAACGCCTTTCCATGAAAGAGAGTGTTGAACCACCAAAGACTGAGAATCACAACTGTGACAAGTTGTTCTCATCAACGGTCAACTCACAAACTTTTGTTCTGTAGCAAGGAGTTAGAAGCTCACTTCTTTTCCACCGCGTAGACGTCATGATATCTATGGACTGTTTAATCACCAACCACCCTCTCAAAAGAGGCATTAAAGGATCATTAGGGTATAGCTGTCATTCCTGGTCTGGTTAATCTTCGATAACAATCTACTCAAGTTCTGATTCAAAAGTA
>NC_068982.1:70576123-70578257 GCF_001194135.2 Octopus bimaculoides | reverse complement strand
AAAGTGTTGAACGAATTAATTTATTGAATGCGAGTAAAGAATAAGCGCAACTTCTCCTGAGGATTCGGAGAATGTCAAATGTAAAGTGCAGTAATGATATTAATGAAGAGGATAAGACAATGGCGTAGAACGAAGCGGGATCAATAAAGGCTACAATAACTACAACCAACGTGAGAATGGTCATGATAATGACAATAGCGATAGCAACTAAAGCAAATTAACAACAGCAGCAGCAGTAGCAGCAGTAGCAGCAGCAGTAGTGGTAGTTTGGTGTCGATAACTTCAAAAGTAGTGATGGAATTCATGACCTGAACTGCAGCCGCTTCCGCTTCCCACCCCGCGCGCTACCATTGCCGAAACAACAACGATGAGAACGACGGCGACGATGACAACGCCACCACCAACAACAACAACAAAAAAGAAAAGCAAGACTAACACCGTTATTATTATCAGAAACAGCAGCAACGACAACAACAGTATTAGCTCTATGGCTTCTGTTACGACAACCATTACTACTACTACCATCACCACTCTGACCTCTACCACAACCATCACCACTCTGACCTCTACCACAACCACCACCACTACTACCACCTCCACAACCACCACCACTACTAATACTACTAATATTACTGCTGCTGGTACTATTACGACTAATACTGCTGCTGCTACTACTACTACTACTACTACTACTAGTAGATACAGCAAAATCTGAAAGAAAACCGCAAGGAAGCAGGGATCCAGCAGGAGAGGAACAGTAAAGAGAGTCCCGAGTCGAGAACAGCAGAGAACAATCGACGATGGCCTATGCTCTATAGAGATTGACGAGCTTAATGCAATCTTAGATAATCGTGCTGTAATGGTATGTTTTGAAACTCTCCTTGGCTTTCGGTACAAAATATAAACAACGTAACATATTAGATAAAAGTGAGCTAAGCGAGATTCGTTACAAAACATTAAAAGATTCTCCGCAGGCGTGACTGTATGGCAAAAAGCTTCCTTTCCAACCACATGATTCCGAGTTCAGTCCCACTGCGTGACACCTTGGACAAATGTCTTCTACTATAGCCTCGAGCCGAACAAAGCCTTGTGAGTGGATTTGGTAGACGGAAACTGAAAGAAGCCCGTCGTGTGCGTGTGTGTGTGTCTTTGTATCTGTGTTTGTTCCTCCACCGCCACCGCTTGACAGCCAGTGTTGGTGCGTTTACATCCCCTCCACACTGTAAATCAGTGGTTTTCAACCAGTTTTTTTTTTCACCTACAAACCCTTTTGACTATTATTTTACTCTGGTGGATTCTCAGAGCTATTCAATGTTTAAAAACTAGTTTTACTGATACTTCTTTCAAAATTCCTATTTTGTTTTTCACACATTCACTTGTATAGACTGAACTATGTAAAACGCTTGAGAAAGAAACCTAGTTGATTCTTGCCATAAATACTTCAGACGCAAAAATTTTTCATGAACCCTTAAAATACTACTACTGTGAATCCCCAATTTATTATTTTGCTTGCGTGGACTCCCAGAAATCTTATATGGACCCCACTGGGGCTGTATAAACCTTGTAGAGAAACACTGATTTAAATAGTGTTTATATTAACTATACGCAGCGCTAGATTTACCTATAGGCTTGGCAGTCCATAGGTTGGTAATATTTTTGATAATAAAGATGTGAGTCAGGGGAACGACAAAAGAACATACGGAAAAACAAGGCGGCGGAATCACACACACATACATACACAATGGACGCAACACTACACCCTAACGCTTCCTTTAGACACTTCCACTGTTATCAAGTATCATCGTCATCATCATTACCATCTACAGCAGCAAAAACAACAGAATAAACGCCGACACCAGTTAAAACGACATTAACAATTTTTTAAAATTGAATTGTAAAATGGATGCATTTTCATCTAATTCTCCTGAGCTTGTGTGTATGTCAATGTAAGTCCGTAAACAACATGTGTGGATGTGTGTCTTTGTACATGTGTGTGTATGTCTGTGTGTAGAAATGTCAACCGTTTCTTATTACCCAGATATATGGGCTGCTAAAATCTCGGCTGTATGTCAATGCACACACACACACACACACACACACACACACACACACACACACACACACACACACACAC
>NC_068982.1:70571968-70576113 GCF_001194135.2 Octopus bimaculoides | reverse complement strand
CTTCCCTTCCTCCCCTATTTATCACACACACATACACACACACATACACACACACAACACATACATACACACATACACACAAGCATACACATGGATATATCCCCGCCTCCCTTTCTTGCTTGCACCAATCAACTATTGACGCTGTTCTCACAACGCAAAAGCCTCTACATGGTTGTTAAAACTGCAAGAAAATAGCTTCCAAAATCTCCTTCAAAGCATACCTCACACGTCTTGTAAAAAGACATAGAACAATGGATAATATACTCTTGGGTACACTATCCTCGAGGGAAAAAAATCTGACGGTTATGATTAGAATACTTTTGATCATATAGGCCTTCCTGATTAGGGTCAGCGCAGGGCTAAACAGCACAACCCAAACAATATCTTTTCAACAATAATGCAAATCCCAACCAACTGCTCTCTATTTAAGAACTTGTATCCTTTTAATTCATTCAACCATGTCTCTGTTGATGGCCATTGTGTGACTCGAACCTTCACAAATAGTATTTAATCCCAAAACACTCGCCCGACGAAAGTTTACCGGGAAGTTCATGAACAGCTCACCAATATAAGGTTCTAATCTTTCGACTAAAAAATGGCTCACTAGCGAACACGGAAATTATTTCCTGTATTTTTAAGGCACTAACCTTTCCTTCTGCACTCTCTTCCACCGTTACTGACCTCATCTTCAGCACACTCAGTACTTCTGTACAAACCAAATGTATCTTCAACAGCCCGTTCATAACTGGTCCCAAATCTTAATTCCACGTCATCGCCCAGTTTAATAGCACCTTCACCTACATTACATTACATATCAAGTGTAAATTCTGTAATTTCCTTTGTATTGGTTAAATCGAACACCCTTTAGGGGACTCTTTCCGCATGTACTATCGTGACGGTAATAACATACAAACAATAGACAAACCTGTCTCTAAATCTTTCAGTTCGCCAAGTTATTTCTTCAATCATGTCTCCGTGTGAAGACACAGTTCAACCTTCACCCGTAAATACAATGAGAAAAATCTAATCTTTACTCTACGCTTTTTCTCGCCCATGGGCATTAATGATCCGGATCTCCAGGTGGAGAAGAACTGGATGAGCAGAGTAGCCAATCTCAGAGTGACGAGTAGGGTAGCCAGAAATGGGCCGAGAGAAAGCTATCACTGAAAGAACGGGCCAAATGCTTCTATCGGTTCCGTTATGTATTACCTCCTAGTTTACTTCAACTTTGTCTTCATTTCCAACCACAAAATAACAGCCTGTACACAACTATACACATATAAGTACATGCATCAATTTATATTTGTGTGTGAGTGACATGTGTGAGTGACATGTGTGTGTGTGTGTGTGTGTGTGTGTGTGTGTGTGTGTGTGTAACCTCGTTTGTATGTGTTATGCATTGATGCTTATGTATGAATATGTGCGTGTATTTCTGTGTAAAAGATGAATATGTATGTATGTATGTGTGTATGTGTGTATGTATGTATGTAAGTATGTATGTATGTATGTATGTATGAAAGTTTCATTCCGGACAGCAGTCATCAAATGATGTATTAATAGAGGAATATGTCAATTCTTCTCGGTTGGTACTCTATTTGATGAATGTCGTCCGGCAAGAAATTTGAAGTAACAGCTTAGTAGTCAACTTTAAAAGAATATGTTGTTGTTGCTGTTGTTATTAAGGCGGCGAGTTGGCAGAGTCGTTAGCACGCCAGTCAAACTGCTTAGTGGCATTTTGCCTGTCGTTACGCTCTTAGTTCAAATTCCGCCGAGGTTTACTTTGACTTTCCTCCTTTCCTTACTAGTTGAACACTGGAGTCGATGTAATCGACGTACCTTCTTCCCCGAAACTGCTGGTCCTGTGCCTATGATGGAAATGATTATTATTATTGATATATTCCATTGTGTATGTATGTATGTATGTTGTAAGAGAATTGTCATAGCGTGGGCGTAAAATACACAGTTTTAGAACGGAGTACCACAAAGAAACTGTCCTCCTCTCCGCTCTTATTTATACCAAAACTCCCCAAGCAACAACAAAAAACGTTCGTAAAGCCTCATACACGCAGATAGCATTACAGTCACGTTCTTCTTTCATTCATTTCACACAGCTGCATAACTTTTTAAAAAATTCCAGCATGAATCCTTTAGAGACAAGGATCCAAAACAATAAGCTGAAATTAGTTCTAAACAAATTTACCATTATTTGTTTCTTCCCAGTTACAACAAAGGACCACAAATACATCCAACGATTACACACAAACACACACATACAAACACGTTTGCACACACATACATACATACACACACATACACAAAAGACTAATATGCTAGGAAATACATATAATACCTCCACAAATTTCACAACTCCCATAGAAGAATATCAGTAAAGGAAGCAAAACAACTCATAACACATACATAGAGCAGCCACAGAGACAACATTTGGCCAACAGAACGAAACGGCAATACCAGAGTACGAATAATACATTAGCTGCTGCACAAATTATACGGGTCTTGCCTGGGCCACAAATATCCTTTCAAATAGCAATAAACTACTCGATACACAGAACAGTGCATCTCGTATCATAACAGGCTGCATATTGAACACACACAATGACCACCTGTACAACAGAAAAAAAATATTACAAATGAAATAAAAATAGCTGGACATGGGAGAGACACAACTTCATGAATTTGCAACTCTCACAGTCTCTGTCATAACATGTGCAATAATCCAATACACAACTACCCCCACTCTAATACTATTACAGCACCAGTCTAAGGATATCGGCCTTCCCACACAGTCTAGATAAACATAACAAGCACAAAAATACCAGCAGAATTTTAAAACTCTCACCAGCGCCGTAGGCAGAAGATGAAAAGCAACTATTGTGCTTTGACGGAAAACGCCTTGACTGCCTCAGTTGTAACCACTGCCAATTTCTGCAGATGTACAGGGATACACTTAGCAATGAAGAAAACATAACGTGTCTACATTGTCACACTGTGCAATAATAATGAACTGCTGCCTATCGAAAAATGCAGTGTGATCCTTGGGTTAGTAGAGTTAAGGTATGAATTGATTTATGGATTGCAGTTTATCGTTCACACGATTATTTATGTGCCTTCCGTCTGCTTGCTTAAGGCTGATCCGACTCTAAACAATAACAACAACAATGATGAAAGTAGTAGTGGTTTCAAATTTCAATTTTAGGGGACAAGATAAGTCGATTTCATCGTCTCCACTGCTCATCTGGTATTTATTTTATCGACTTCGTAAAGATGAAAGGCAAAGTCGACTTTAAGAGAATTTGAACTCAGAATGTAAAAAAACCGGAAGAAATGTTGCTAAGCATTTTGCCCGACGCTCTAACGCTTCCGTCAGCTTGCTACCTCCTATTATCGACAATTTTTATTTCATTTTCTGACGGATCATTAAATAAACTATTCGTATTACACTCGTGAAACGGGTGCAGTAGTTTATTTGCTGTAATAGTTGATTTGTTGACTTTCAGAATAGCTAACACTACCTCGTGGTGAAAAATACTAGTAAAAACTTACAGGAAAAGGGCACGGAATTGGAGGGCGAATATGTAAAAATGAATTGTTTTAGACAGAAAGTGATTTCATAGTAGGGAAAAATTGTCCAATTCCTTGCCTTTTCCCTTTTCCATTAGCTAGTGACAGCTATTTCGAAAGTCCACCTCTCAGCTACAATCTTACGCTTAGCTCACGAGTATAATAGTTTATTTACTAATCCTTTGTTTTAAAAAAATGGCTATCAATAATAGGCAAGTGACCTTTTGGCATCTTTGAAAAATACTTCGAGGCGAGAAATCACATGATTTTACATACATTTCTTTTAATTTATTAAATTTAATTTAAATTAAGTGTCGTAGACCGAAAGATTAAATGTTGTACGATATTTGCGTTTTTGCGGTTAACCCGTACAACTAACTCTAAATGTTCAATTGATTATACAGTGTAATTCATTCCTTACCTTCCGAATGTTTCTTTTTTTGTAACGTGCAATGAGATACAATATGTTCTGAGTTTAAATCTCAACTTTACTTCTTAACTCTACTTCTTAACTCTTCGGACAGTCATTTCCATACTCTCTCCATGCGCAGCCTTGTGTCAGTCTA
>NC_068982.1:70568530-70571805 GCF_001194135.2 Octopus bimaculoides | reverse complement strand
TTAATGGTTGCTTTAACGTTGATTTTATGTATTAGTTTATTTCAATGTTTTATTGAAGCTTTTGATTAAAACGTGATTTTTACCCCTTCATACATGTACTGCTATTATATAAATGACGTTATCGTTGCATAAAGTCGTCATGTATAGTTAATAAACGACTTGAAATAATAATTATTGTTGAATTATTCTAAATTATTCCCGGTGAGATTTTTTTCCTCAGCAAAAAAGAAATAGTCACATTTATTTATTTACTTATTTATTTATTTATTTATTTATTCATTTATTTATTTATTTATTTATTATTATTATTGTTGTTGTTGTTGTTTAAGGCAGCGAGCTGGGCGAAATGCTTAGCGCTATTTCGTCTGTTGCTACGTTCTGAGCTCAAATTCCGCCGAGGTCGACTTTACCGTTCATCCTTTCGGAGTACCAGTAAAACACTGGGGTCGATGTAATCGACTAGTCCCCTCCTGCCAAATTTGAGGCCTTGTGCCTATAATAGAAATGATTATCATTATTATTGTTATATTCTGGGCGAAATGTTTAGCTGTATTTCGTCTGCTGCTACGTTCTGAGTTCAAATTCCGGTCGACTTTGCCTTTCATCCTTTCGGGGTCAATAAATCAAGTACCATTTGAGTACTGGGATCGCTGTGATCAACTGTCCCCTCACCACATAATCCCGGCCTTGTGCCTATAGTAGAAAGGATTATTATTATTATTGTTATTATCAAGCGTAGACTAAGATAGGGTGCTTGGCACCTGGAGTGTCGGCAAGTGCTCACAGCTTTCTGTCAGTCGGGCAATGCGGTCGGTGGAAGTTCCACATTGGAGATCTATAGGAGATTAGTGGTGAGCAAGAGCGACGATGTCCTTTTGGAAACTCTGGGCGTCGGGAGGGATCAATTATCTGGTCTTTTCGGAGGACTTTCGGGCCGAGGCCTTTGGATAACTTCCAGAAATCCTTGGCCTGACAGCTCTCCCGGTGTGCACAGGGCGACGAAACCGTCCTGCATGCACTCGTCTAGTGTCCATGCATTACTGACTTGTGAAGCTTTCTCGAACAACTGTTGACGCGTGTAGGACGGATCACCTTATCTACCGAGTCCATTGTGAAGATCGCCCTGCCGCCTTCTTTTGGCTGGGAAGGAAAGGCAGTTTTTCTGTCTGGCGGCTATAGCGAAGGAGGTAGTGTGGTGGACGAGATTGAAAGGACTGAAGACAGATATTTTCCTCTTCGATCAAGCTGCCATTGACTTTTTCAAGTTCCACTTGAAAAGGAAAGCGAGGATGCATAGGTAAGTACTGCCTCCCTAGTATTTTTGCTGAACGGTGGATGAATGTGGCGAGGATGGCCCGTGTGAATGGGCCTACTCTGAACATTTGCCTGTAAACTGGAAGAGTTGAGAAGGATAGAGGCGTCTGCTGAGATGCACTGGTGGTCAGGGTAACCAGGATGTGTGGGGTTCCTCGGTTGTCCCAGGGAAGAACTCCCCACCCCTTTGGGGAATTTTATTGTTTAATTTTATTGTTGTTTCTGTTATTTATTATTATTATTATCATTATTGTTGTTGTTGTTGTTGTTGACATTATGCCAAAACCCACTTGTCCCTTGGGTTGTATTGTCTTTATTTGTTTTTTAGTTTGGAAATTATTATTATTATTATTATTATCATTATTATTAGTGAGTGAGAGAGCAGTGCATGCCATCAAAGTAACTCTGGGGTAAAATATACGAAGCCCATTATACCCATCATGACTACCCGTCTGATAAGGGTACACCAGGCACATGTATCACAACCATATGTGCGCGACATGGTGATCTCATATCAAGATAAACAGCGCATGACCTCGCAGGTGGGGCCCAGTTAGAATTTTCTTCAGGTCGAGTAGCCCATCTTGCTCAAAAGGTCTCTGAATAAGGTTTGTTTAAGGATGTTGAGCAAAACACCCATGTTTCCAAAGGTGAATTATTCAACCCCCAAAGAATTCCTCTCAACACATGGCTATGATGCTCCCCCACTACTTCTGCTCATGATCAGAGATGCACATATTGTCAGCTACCAAGGGACATGCTCAACTGGTTAAGGTCAAACAACTGACAAGCAAATCTGTGGTATTAAGCAGAATATTTGCTGTAGTCCATCTTTTATACCAAGATAAAACGATGTACATGATAACACTTCCAATCAGTTAAGATCAAAAACCATGAGAACCACTATCCGGTACTGCATCCGGGCATTTATTATTATTATTATTATTATTATTATTATTATTATTATTATTATTATTATTATTAAGGCATTAAGGCGGCGAGCTGGCAGAATCGTTGGCACGCCGGGCGAAATGCTTAGCGGTATTTTATCTGTCGCTACGTTCTGAGTTCAAATTCCGACTTTGCCTTTCATCCTTTCAAGGTCAATAAATTAAGTACCAGAGAAACACTGGGGTCGATGTCATTGACTAGTCCCCTCCCCCAAAATTCCAGGCCTTGTGCCTTTAGTAGAAAGGATTTATTTATTTATTTATTTATTCCGCTATTCCACTGTTTTCGTTCACTATTTAGTTTGATACTTCACACCCCGAATTCATTCCCTTATTTTGTGTTACATGCTAGACAGAAAGCGTAATCAAGTGTATCTTATTCAAACAGTAGTTACAGTAAATGTAATGTAATACGAACAAATGCACGACACTTCTTTCTACTGGAACGACTTTTCCAGTCGAACATTTTGACTCGGGTATCCAAGCAATAAAGCAATCCTCGCCCATTATTATTTATCAGATTTTCTCCCTTGTTTTGTTCTGTTTTGTTTTGTATTGTTATTGTTTTGTACTGCCTTTTATCATGCTTTCATAAGGTGTGGTGGTTGAAAAAAAAAAGAAAAAAAGATAATAATAAAAACACGGTGTTAAAATCGTTTATTTTCCACATGATCTGTGAAACGTATTTGCAAAACGCATAAATACGACAAACCGAAGTTAAAAGCAATAATAATAATAATAATAATAATAATAATAATAATAATAATAATAACAATAAATAAATAAATATCTGCACCATACTCACAGACACACTCATAAAAGATAACACGAAAAAAACAAAAAAAGAGCACGTAAGATAGGAAATAGAAGATAACAACAACAACAACACCCACAAAACAACAAATAAATACAATGAAGCGCCGGATAAATGTCAGAACTTAATAATTTTGTTAATGTAAGTATTAATAATAGATTGTCCATATTGTCTTCTTCTAGACTCGCTGTTTGTCC
>NC_068982.1:70567788-70568042 GCF_001194135.2 Octopus bimaculoides | reverse complement strand
GTATCTGTCGTAGAAAGGACTATGTGTGTAGATAGATAGATAGATAGATAGATAGATAGATAGATAGATAGATAGATAGATAGATAGATAGATAGATAGATAGATAGATAGATAGATAGATAGATGTGTTGTTGGTGACACAATGGTTGCTGGGAATGTACAATATGTATTGTGGAAATCTGTTTATGCATTTGAGAAATAACCACAGAATGTCTATTTATGTTCATCTTTTCTTTTCATCTTCTCTTTCAGTA
>NC_068982.1:70563759-70567778 GCF_001194135.2 Octopus bimaculoides | reverse complement strand
CCTATATTATGATACAACTAAAGATCCAGCAGTTGAATAAGCCCATATACTTATTATTTTTCGTCTTTGTTTTTTGTTTTGCTTTTTGTCTGATTAATAAATGAGAATTATAAAGCTTCTCTTGCTGCATTTTTAATCACTCTGTACAAATCCGAAATACGTACGTACATACATATACACAAACATACAGACAAACTGATAAGTAGACAAGCATGCCCCGCGCGCGCGCGCACGCACACGCACACACACACACACACACACACGTACACACACGTACACATATACGTAAGCACACATACGTATATATTCATATATAAATATGTATATGTTTGTATGTATGTGTGTGCTCATGCATATGTGTATATATGTGAATATTTAAATATATATATATGTACATATGTATGTGTGTGTGTCTTTGGCGACATTCTTTCTAGCTTTATGCTCTGAGTTCAGATGTCCCGGAGGTCGACTTTGCATTTCATCCTTTCGTGGTCGATGAAGTAAATACCTGCATCAGACTTATCACCTCCCCTAAAATTTCACGCCTTGTATCTGTCGTAGAAAGGACTATGTGTGTAGATAGATAGATAGATAGATAGATAGATAGATAGATAGATAGATAGATGTGTTGTTGGTGACACAATGGTTGCTGGGAATGTACAATATGTATTGTGGAAATCTGTTTATGCATTTGAGAAATAACCACAGAATGTCTATTTATGTTCATCTTTTCTTTTCATCTTCTCTTTCAGTAAAACAAATGTTCTATACATAGTGGGTGGGGTGGTATGGGGAGACACAAGAACGACAGATCAGTAAGAGAATAATTGAATATTAACCGTTGACCAACAAGTCATTGATAACCAGTATTGTTTCTCTTCTATAGAGTTTTAAAGGGAAACGGAAGGGGCCATGTTGATGCTCCCAGTCCCATGCTTGGACTTCAATTTTAACTGTAAAAACCACGAAACTAGTGACTAAAAATGATAGTTTTCATTATGAGCAAGCTGGGATGTTTTATTTTATTTAGTTATTTAGTTATTTATTAGTATTTTTGTTGTTTGTTTGACTGGTCGTGCTGTCACTGAAGTATCTGGTTCACAGAAACTGCGCAATATCGGATTCGATTTCTATGATCGTATTACCTTTAACACAAGCATGTAATAATTCAACTGAAAAACAAAACAAACGAACAATTATAAGAAACTCGTACAATTATTTCTATATGAATGTGAAGCAACGTGAAATCAGGCTGTGGTGATGCGAGCTTTTCAACCACATAGCTATGCCTGTACCTGTATTACTCAAGCTTCAGAAACAAAGCTTATAGTTTTCATTGTTCTCTATAAATTTCCAACAGTCTCACAGTTTTCAAAATAACCGCAGATTTCCATGAACACTGCTTGTTTGATATTAATATTTGATACTAACAAAAGCCTGAGCATTGAGATGGCTAAAGTAGCGATAAGAAGGAAATATAGCTTCTTTCAGGAGTAGCAAGTAAAAAAAAGGTATTTACTAGTATCAATTCTCAATACTAATAACCTATTTTAGTAGTAATATCTCATCTCAATACTAATCCGTTCTAATATCTATCTATCTATCTATCTATCTATCTATCTATCTATCTATCTATCTATCTATCTATCTATTTATCTATCTATCTATCTATCTATCTATCTATGCGCTATCGATACATTCCCGTGGTGTAAAAATCTGTCGCGCTGCGGAAAGGGGGCAGTAAAAGTGTATACGTGTGTATGTGTTTGTGACAGAGAGAGAAAGAGAGAAAGAGAGGGAAATTCAAACGAACACTGCTAGCATACATACACACATAGGAGCGCTATTGGTGCGCACGCATGCACATATACACACATAGACGCCACTTATTTGTGTGTGTGTGTGTGTTTGTGTGTGTGTGTGTGTGCGCGCGTGCGTGTGAGAGAGTGGTGATATGTGTATCCAGGATGTGCGCACGCCATTAGTGTTCGTATGTCGGTGTGACTATGTCAACTATATAGTATCAAATGCTTCTTATATTGTTTTATTAACGAAACAGAGTTTGGTGTATTACGACGGGGAATGATCATAGAGCATGACAACAAGAATTGAATCACGATACAGGAATTAAGAATAGAGAAAAGAGTGTCTGGAACGGCGAGAAGGTTAACTAAAAAAAATTTAAAGGACTGGAATTACTGTAAGAAATGGAGCTGGATGGGGTCGTTAGACGAATGCCAGAGCTAAAGCAAATAGGAAAAGAATGAAAATTATTAACCAAGAAGGCAAAATTTGAAGAACGATGATAGATAAATATATTTTGTACAAGTCAGCATGAGAAAACAGGCTTGAAAAGCAAATACGACAGAAGAGTATAGATAAAATTTCCTTGAAATTAATCAAAGGATCATGAAAGAATTGACAAGATATTATAACTGAGTGGGGAGATGTTTATAACTGACACTGTACTACAAAATGGGCATGGAAGTTCCACGGGTAGTGCTAATATTTCATTACACTACCAATAACTCATGTCATGAATAATTAATCTCAGAAATTTAATCATTTAATAACATGGCGAATTTACTAACTTAAAGGTAATTGTTTTCCGAATGCGAAAGAGAAAAGAAATGACACGTGAGGAAATAAGTGTACTAAATCGTAAAATAAACTTCATAATATTTGGATAAACGTGTAATGGATGTTGTTTCATCAAATTTCATTTTCAATATGGTGGTATTTGTAAGGGGTTATCAATGAAAGGAAGTCCCAAAAGGAGTCTTTTATGACCCGCTTGGTAATCCAGCACAAAATAGTGTCGAGAAAAACGTGGTTATAACAAAACTCAATGAAAAGTTAGCCTCTGAAATGTCAACTATTTTAGGATGATGGATGGCATTTCAACAAGTTTAAATTTTCACCGGGAGGTTTTTTTTGCCAGTTAGAGTTCTTTCACTCATGAAATAAATTATCCATAAACCTTTGCTTTTCCAAAACAGCAAAAACATGAAGAGAACAGGGTTTTTTTTTTGGAAACTCCACCTTACCTTCAGCCAATAATATTCACATTCTAAAAATCCTTACGGAGAAGCAGTGTTTTAGCCGGGATTGACTTCACCTTTTATTCTGTTAGAGTCGATTGAGTAAATATTGGTCATACAACAGGATCAATTCATTTGACTACTCAATCACTATAAATGTGTGCGCCTGCCTTATGACGGCATTGATGATAGGTCTATCCGATCAGGATTGATCTGGTGCTACACAACAACAACAGCTACATTAGATATTCCTGGAAGTAGCGTCTCAGATATAGATTAAATTTGCATATCCCTGTTAGAGAGTGTTTTCAAGCTCTTTGTTTATGACGAGATCTGTACAGGTTTGGTGCATGTTGTCTAGGCTGTGAATTGATGTAAAGGGTAGTGTTATCCGCATTGACAGACGTAGCAGTAAGTAAGACATTGACGTACAGAAAGAAAAAGCGGAGATATAACCGAACTCTGTGACAGGCTGCAATTGAGGAGATTGAGGGACAAAAAATGCCCTGTCACTACACACAGCAGCGATGCAATCTGATAGGAAACTATCGATCTAGTAGATGAGAGACAAATGGAACCAAAGACGGGCAGTTTCGATAGGAGATTCGCATACCAATCACGATCGAAAGCTCTGCTGATGTCGAGGGTAATAACGTTGTTTTTTCTAAATTTCTCCAACGGAAGATCCCACTGGCAAGTGATGGAGAAGAGTGGGTCCCAAATGGGTCTAGCTTTACGGGTATTAGTGGCATTAAGATGAGAGAGTTTGGGAAAGATTCTAGGTTTTGGAGGACGTCTTTGTTGATGGTTGTCTCAATATATTAGATGATTCGGTTTTATACATACATACATACATACATACATACATACATACATACATACACACGTACGTACATACACACATAAATACATACATACATACATACATATATATATATTTATATATATGTGCGGGTGTGTGTGTGTGTGTGTGTGTGT
>NC_068982.1:70553225-70563584 GCF_001194135.2 Octopus bimaculoides | reverse complement strand
GTGTAGTGGGTGCTTTTACGTGCCACCGGCACGAAGGCCAGTCAGGCGGTACTGGCAACGGCCACGCTCGAAATGGTGTATTTTACGTGTCACCTGCACAGGAACCAGTCCATCGGCACTGGCAACGATCTCGCTCGAATGTCTTTTCACGTGTCACTGGCACAAGTGCCAGGAAGGCGACGTTGGTAACGATCACGCTGGTGCTATTTACGTGCCACAGCTACTCTGGCAACGATCACACTCGGACGGTGCTCTCAGTGCTCCACTTGTACAGGTGCCATCACGATTTCGCTTTCGCTTGCCCCAACAGGTCTTCGCAAGCCGAGTTTTGTGTTCCTACAAATTTAGTTCGATACTCACACCCCTTCTCTCTTACACACATACGTTTATGTATAACAGTTGATATATATATCAAATGAGGTTGAAAGAAAGCTAAAAGAAAAACGGTTTATTAAAATGTTCAAACTTG
Source organism: Octopus bimaculoides (assembly GCF_001194135.2). Taxonomy (NCBI): domain Eukaryota; kingdom Metazoa; phylum Mollusca; class Cephalopoda; order Octopoda; family Octopodidae; genus Octopus; species Octopus bimaculoides. Next base: position 70,563,115 of record NC_068982.1, on the reverse strand, counting down.
TTCTGAACGGAAATAACAACAATAATATAACAACCAGTTAATGTTGTGGATTAAAAAATATCTTTAACATATGAATATAAACAAATTACAGAAGACTCCCACCAATTGAAATATAAACGATCGAAACCAACTAAGTTTGCTCGCTCATAAAACCAATTACATGTAAACCGCAAACTAATTGGTTAAAATAAAGGCGGGATCTATGCCAGAATGTCGGTACGCCCGCCAAACCGTGACGTCTAAGCTGCATGCGAATTGGTCAAACCGTATTCCAAAAATTCGGCTCGTTGGAGCCTTCTAAGAGTTACAAAAACGAAGAAGTCAGTCAGTTTACTACAATTGTCAAGAACTCAACTGTCAGTGAAATGCATTTTGAAATCTGATTTTTACTACGAATATATGAAAGCGCTAATTGAACTTTATAAACATTACAAAATATTTTTTTTAACTCACTTCAACATTGTAAAAAAATTTAAAGCTTTTTAAAATGCCATAACAAAAAACCAGACTTTATTCAACTGATATATTATTCTATACACATTTACACAAATTTGGAATATATATATATATATATATATATACATATATATATATATATTTATATGAGAAATTATATTAAGCTTAAGTTTATATCATTTGTTCTCTACGTACGTTTCACCGCTGTGGTTGTTTGGAACCTCTCCTTTGAATGTTCAACCGCAACGGATCAACAGGGACATGCGTTATTACATTATACATGTGTGTGTGTGTGTGTGTGTGTGTGTGTGTGTGTGTGTGTGTGTGTGTGTGTGTGTGTGTGTGTGTGTGTGTGTGTGTGTGTGTGTGTGTGTGTGTGTGTGTGTGAGTGAGTTGGATAGTTGCAATGATGCAGTGACTGACTGACTCGATAGATGCGAAGACAACTACAGTTGGATATAGATTAGTTTTGGAAATGAAAAACCCCACCGCCATTCAAGATATTTTGGATATCTGAGTGTTGATCTAGGATGTGTATAGGGGATGCGATGAGCGGATGGAGTGATCTGAGAGTTGCAAAAGATTCGGTTTCTGCAGCGGCCGTAACGGTGTGGGATGGGCGAGGGAGTCATAAAAAGTTGTGAATATTGTGAAGTCACCGAGGACGATGACATCAGAAATATAAGTGAAGTATATGGCCTCAATGATTAACTATAAGAATACACGGTATTCTTTCATTAATGCAGTATGCAAGTGTGTGTGTGTGTGTGGAGAGAGAGAGAGAGAGAAGGGGGAGAAAGAAATTAAGAGAAAGAGAAATAAACAAGCAAGCAGCAAGACTGAGAGATAGAGAAAACTATTTTTTATCTATCTATCTATCTATCTATCTATGTCTGTCTGTCTGTCTATCTATCTATCTATCTATCTATCTATCTATCTATCTATCTATCTATCTTATCTGTCTGTCTATCTATCTATCTATCTATCTATCTATCTATCTATCTATCTATCTATCTATCTATGTCTGTCTGTCTGTCTGTCTGTCTATCTATCTATCTATCTATTTGTGTGTTTATCTATTCGTTTGTCCATCTGTTTGTCTATCTGTCTGTCTGTCTGTCTGTCGGTCGGTCTCTCTCTCTCTCTCTCTCTCTCTCTCTCTCTCTCTCTCTCTCTCTCTCTCTCTCTCTCTCTGCATATTTACATGTCTATCTCTCTGTCTGTTTGTCTGTCTGGTTATCCAATTTTGTCATCTGCAAATTAATGCTTCAGATAAGGTTATGTCCATAAATGAAATGAGCTATTTGTAAATAACAAGAGAGAGAGCGAGAGGGGGAGGGAGGGAGGGAAAGAGGGTAAGTGAAAGAGACAGGCAGACAAACAAACAAACAGACAAACAAAGCGGAATAGGGAGAAGGCGAGAAAATGAGGGATGTGTGAGGAAAAAATTAATTATCAGTTGTATCGATCGTTTAAGCATCTCTATCAAATACGATTGTTTCGTTAATATTTTTTCCTCTGAGGAATTTGGTCAAAGAGTAAGTGACCGAATTAAAGCAATATGAAGCTCCATAACTACACATTAACCTTTAGTTACGGATAAAGACTGATCACCCAATCATTAGCCGATACCAGGTTTTTATTGGTTGTCTTTTGTTTTCTTCACGCAAACATTTATTATGAGCCCTCGGTCGGTCTGTCTTCGTTTGTCGTTGTGTCCAGAGGAAGAAAGAATGACACGCGTCTTGATATCGGCAGCAGTAGTTTAGCGATATTAACATAGCGAGTCGTCGTTGTTGTTGTTGTTGCCTATTAGTGGTGCAATCAATTGTTGTTGCTGTTGTTGTTCCTGATGGTGGTGTTCTATGTAGCCCTTGGCATTGGCGTAGCTAGACGGTGTGCCGCCCGGGAAAGCTTCTGAGTTGGCCGCCAACCCCCGCTCCACGAGCTTCCCGGTGGACTTGCTTTGCTTGGCCTTCTTGGGGCTACGGGAGCCAGGATGCTTCCATTGGGCACTCTGTCTCTTGGTCTCTAGATCATAACTATAGATCCAGTCTATACAGCAGAACTACGAATTCCACCCGCAAAAGGGCGTCGTCCAGTGCAGACAGGCTCCTTCGCTTTCCCCTCGCTCTTCATTCTACAGGGTGCCCACAAGGTCTGGGTACATGCAGTAAATAAAATCGTAGCATAAACAATTAAATATAAGAAATAATAATTTCTTAAAGTATGTGTTATTCCCCATGTACCCAGACTTTGTGGACACCCTGTAGATCTAGGTCCGCCGTGAGTGAACGAATTTTTGATCGAAGCATCCCAGCAATGATTGCACTGTGTCCTTTTATCGAACATTCCATATCTAGGATTACCAGTCTGTGTGTTTTCTTTCTTTTCCGAGATATGTGATTAAGTGTGTAAATTAAGGAAAATTTGGTTGCTATTTCTAGCACTCCATGCAATAACATAGTTGTTCCATCACAAATGATGGGTATAGTGGTGCAGTTTACTACATTTAACTGTTAGTGTTTTTTTTATTGACGTGATGCTACTGGTAGTACCAATGGTATATCTTGGTGATGGTGGCGGTGGAGATTAGTCCAGATTATTTACCGTTCGAACAAACCTTTGATCAAAGGCATTCCAGCTACGAACATCTCGTCCTTTCTCTCTCTCTCTCTCTCTCTCTCTCTATTTTTTTTGTTTTTATTTTTTTTAGTACCTAAAACCATACGATCTAATGTATGCTTCCCGTATTATTTCTTAACATGGTAAGGTGTAATTTGAAGATGATTTAGCTTTTTAATCTAAACGGTCGAGCGTCTGCATAGAGATGTCTTCGTTGGTTACTGTTATCGTTGTTGGTGCTACTGCTGCGGTTTCAGTTGTTGTTGTTGTTGTTACTGTCATCGTTGTTGCCGTTGTTGTTGCAGTTGAGGTGTAGAATATACTGCAATATTTGGGGTCTTAGTTATACGCACGTTAGTTAAAACCCACTCGGTCAATTTTCTAGGTTTGAATACTGGTTCACTCACACATAAACAAATGCATCATTCTTGAACAAATGCAAGAATCACATCGAGGCCTTGCGTAGCTACAAGCATAGCTTTCTTAATTTCTCATCTTCAAGAATTCATGTGGCATGATCGTTTTCTTGATAATACTTTAACGTTTTATACTGTTCAGTATCCTTTGTACAAGGTACATTCAGAAATTTTGAGATTTTTTCAAGAGAGGCATATTTTCAAAGAAGCACAGAACTCTAATCTTCTTCAAAGTAGGATTCTATGCACACGTAGCGTTTCAGCCATTTTGTGAAGGCCCCACAGAAGTCCTCCAAATTGAAAGTCACATCCTCATTCGTCTTCTCGATGTCCCCAAAACAACTGCTCCTGTGGTTTTCCTTCAGCTTGGGGAACAACCTAAAGTCACAGGAAGGAAGGTATGGACTGTAGGGAGGTTGAGGGACAATTTCGATGCCCATGTCTGTCAAGTTGTTGATTACTGGGATGGAACTGTAGACTGGTGTATTGTCCTCGTGCAGGTATCACCCAGTAAGGTGGCAGTGCTCTGGCCTTTTGCAACGAAATCCTTTCCTAAACTCCCTCAGAGCCTCCATGAAATATTCTTTATTGGCCATCTAGCCAGAAGAAACCCAACGGATGTCGATGAAGCCCTGACTGTCGAAAAAGAAGATCATCATGAACTTCCCGGTGGACTTGCTTTGCTTGGCCTTCTTGAGTCTGGGGGAGCCAGAATACTTCAATTGGGCACTTTGTCTCTTGGTCTCTGGATCATAACATTAAATTCATCTTTTATTACAGGTCATCAGAGACTCAAGTACGCTTGGATTAGAGGTAATGAGCTCAACCATCTCGCTGTCACCAACGCGTATTTCCTTCTTTTGCGTCTGTTTACAGTTGTCACACCAATTTCAAACTGTATGTTTATCGTCGGTTTTCATCCAAAAAACTGGGAAATTTTCTCAATCAGCTCTGATGTTTTGATGTCCCTCTCTTGTCCACGCCTTTCATCGTCTCTCACCTCCTCTCTGTCGTCCTTGAACCTCTTGTGTCAACGAAAAACAGATGCTCGGCTCATACAAAGTAATCTATAAACAGTCTGGAGAATTTCATAAATTTCTGTAGCGTTTAAAACAAAACTTTATAGCTTAACAAGCTTTCAATTTGTTTTCACACCCCGACTGCATTCTACAAACTAGTCATCTGTAAAAAGCAGTATTTAGCATGGTTTGTTCAAAGTGCTGTTACAGCCATCTCCTTCAATCTGGAATAACAAGAGTTGGCAGATCAGCTCAGTAGATGTACAATAACGATATACTAAAATTACAACAATCTACGACAGTTATAGCCGTCTGTCCTAAAAAAAAGTTTCAAAACTTCCGGAGTGCACCTTATATTATGCAGCTCAAACTGTGTTTTTGTTTGTTATAGGAACAGTTTGACTGTGTTTAAGAAGTTCGCTTTGCAATCGCAAGGTCCCGGAGTCGATGCAACAGCGTGACATTTTGAGCAAACATCGTGGTGGTGGTGGTGGCTGTTGTGATGCTGGTGGTGCTGGTGGAGCTATGTTGTACTGTTGACCTTATCACATGAAAAAAAATTCACCAAAAGATAAAACGTTATAAATTGGATGTAAATTGAAATAATTATAGTGCGTGAGTTTGCGTATCTGTGTGTATGACTGTGTGTGTATATGTGTGTGAGAGTGTATGTGAATGTGAATGCGAGTGTGTGGTGGTGAATGTTCTCTGAATTTGTCTGTACGTAGTCTGATCAATAAATATCCGGACTATTGCCATCATAACGAAGTTAAAGCACGCAGAGTAAAACCGCTTGACACAGATCGACCTTGAACTCTACTGTGCATGCACACTAAGTTTTAACGTTCTAGCTCACTTGGAAGGAAGATGTGTAGCGTGTGATCGTCGCATTGACCATGACAGTGAAAGTTGAATCTGCATTAAATTTTGCCAAAAGCTTGGGGATACTTGCTCAGCGACCTACGCAAAGTTTTCAAAACGCTTTCATCGTTCTCGATACAATCAAGGAGATCTTGTGCAACTGAAACCCGAGTGTCTTTTTGGTCAGCTGAAAGCAGTTTTGGTACAAAATTGGCCGACACGTATCTCATACTCAAATCTTCAGTGATAATGGACTGAACTGAACCGTAACTAACCTGCACATCCTCTGATAACTCATAGATGGTGATTCGACGATTTCCCCTCACAGCTGCACGCACATCTGCGATGTTTTTCTCAGTTCTGCTGGTTGCCAGTCTCCCAGAACGTTCATCAATATCGAAAATTTTTCGGCCATCTTGGAAACGTCTGAACCACTCGTACACATGTGTGCGGCTCATACACTCCTCTCCATACACTTTCTGCAACTTTGCGTAGGCCACTGAGTAGGTATCACCATGACAATTTATTCTGTCATGGTCAATGAGCTGATCACATGCTACACACCTTCCTTCCAAGTACTGCTGTAAACAGCGGAAGTGAGTTAAAACGTTAAAACTTATGTGCGTGCACAGCAGCGTTCAAGGTCAATCTTTTCCAAGTGGCTTTACTCTGCGTGCTTTAGCTTCGTTACTATGACAACAGTCCGGATACTTATTGATCAGACTTAGTATGTATACATGTATATATGAGTGAGTGAGTGATAGAGAGAGAAATAGAGAGAAAGAGAGAGAAAGAGAGAGAGAGAGAGAGAGAGAGAGAGAGTATGTGTGTGTGTGTGTGTGTGTGATGTGAAAACGCCAAAATTAAGATCTCAATATAACAGTGAGAGCCGAAACGATACAGAATAGGGTTGGATACAGCAGAGATCGATGAGTACCAGGTTTAAAATAAATACTGGGACGATGCGACCAACTAGTCTTTTACTTCTACTTCTACTATAGCTCCGTACCGACCAAAGCCTAGTCAGTTGATTTGATTAACGAAAGCCATACATACATACATACATACATACATACATACATACATACATACATGGTGGGATCGATTTCTTCGACGGAACCCTTCAAAGCATGCCCCAGTTTAGCCGCAGTCCAATGACTGAAACATATAAAACAATTTTTCTATGCTTTTGACGTGCGTGTAATAAAATGACGGGACAAGGTGAATATCTTGTCGGACCTCTAAGGTGTTTGTTTCGTGGCCTCTCGGGAGCCTTTTCCTTTCTTTCTGGATATCAGAGGTAAAAAAGAAACGTGTTTACATTTTTATTTCTCTCATAGTTAGGCTTTCTTAAAATTAATTTTGATTTTAATTTAAATATGGCGTTCGATAAGATGCTGTGCAGTATTTAGTTACAGCTCTTTATGTTCTGAGATCAAATCCCCCCTGTTAACAACTTCGGCTTTTATCTTTTTGAGGTTGATAAAATGAAATACCAGTAAAATACTAAGGCTGATTTAAATATACACCAAGCGGCCGTTGTGAGCCACTTAGAATGAGAAGAGGAGATATTTTCAAGGAACCAACAATAATCTGCGATCAACTTGCCATTAAGGAAACAATACACGCGCTTCTGCCTCAACAGATGTCATCAGCACAGCAATTGTTTTACATCCGTCCCAACTAGAGATAAGGATTAGACATTAACAAAAAGAGTTGATGACATTAATGGCCCAATTTGTATAATTAAAACAAAAATGAGTCAGACATAGGATTGCTTTCACAACCACATGGTCCCGTTTTCAGTCCCACTGCGTAGCACCTTGGACAAGTGTTTTCTACTATAGCCTCGAGCCGACCAAAGCATTGTGCGTGGATTTGATCGACAGGAACTGAAAGAAGCCTATGTATATATATTTATGTGTGTGCCTTTGTGTCTGTGTTTGTTCCCCCAGCATCACTTGACAACCGATGTTGGTGTGTTTACATCCTCGTGTTTACATCCAGTTCGGAAAAACAGATCGCTAGAATAAGCCCTGGGGTCGATTTCTTCGACTAAATCCCTTTAAGGTGGTGGTCCAGCATGGCTGCGGTCAAATGACTGAAACAAGTAAAAACAAAAAAAACTATTTCTATTATTCCAACGTTTGCAACGGCCATTAAGAAATCGCATATATTTTCATTGTATTCAATACTCTTAATTATTATTGACGGTTCGGATACACTGTATGCATGTGTGCATGCGTACGTGCGTGCGTTCGTGCGCGCGCGCATGTGTGTGTGTGTGTGTGTGTACACACGCACGCACATATATGTACATATTTGTATGTATGCATATGTGTGCTTATGCATACATATTAATACGCATGCACACTTACATACACATACAAATATATTTATATGTATACGTTCATTTATGTAAGTAGACACATACAAGCATGCATATACACACATACATACATACCAACATACATACACATATATACATATAAACATAATACATACATACATACATACATGCATACATTCATGTGTGTATGTATATTATATATATTAGTTATTTACATATATATACATATACGTATATATGTTCATGTACATATACGTATATGCATATATGTGTGTATACACACTCATGCACACATATATGTATGTATGTATGTATATGATTCAGAATATCGAGCATAACACAAACAATGCTCGTGACATAGACATAAACGGTGTGTTGTTACAAAACGTTGCGCTGATTAAAAATTCCAGCGCATCTACGGTCAATGCTAATACTGCATTGAAACAATAATAATGATGATAATAATAATAGTAATAATTATAATAATAATAATAGTGATAATAATAATAACAATAAACTTAGGTTTACCAAATAAATAAACAAATAAATATAAGTTCATGCCATTAATGCATCTGCTGCCATCAACAATTTTCTTTTAAAAATACCAATTGGTTAATGGATACCCACGTACATATACACATACACACGCGCACGGTGACACATACATACATTCATACGTACGTACACTGATAGTTGCACAAACACATTCGTAAAGTGAAAGGGGAAAGAAAAAACAAAGAGCGAAACTATTGGTAAACATTCCGACCTAAACATTTAAATTGTGTTGGTCATGTCCGCACTGTTGATTTACATAATTAAATTTTTTAAATGTGTAGGTGATATATACACACATCTACACATACGTTCACACATTGAAATATACATACATATATATATATATATATATATATGATATATATGTGTGTGTGTGTGTGTATATATATGTATGTATGTATGTATGTATGTATGTATGCATGTATGTATGTATGTATGCATGTATGTATATGTGTGTGAGTGTGTTTGTATATGTATATGAATGTATGTGTGTGTGTGTGTGTGTGTGTGTGTGGTGTGCTTACGTATGCAGTGATGATAATTAGAATTAATCACTTAAAATGTTTTAATATATTTCAGAGCACAATTGAACTAAAACCAGATAAAAAAAAAATAAGGATATGGATGAGAAATCGGTAAATGTGTTTTACTGTAGCCTTGCTTTGAATAATACCTTGTTGGTGGAATTTAGTAGACGGAAACTGTGCTGAAGGCCGATAGTGTGTGTGTATGTGTGTGTATAAGTGTGTTTGCGTTTTTGTAGTTTAAGTTGAGCGTTTTTATGTCCCTCTGATAACTTTGCGATGTTTTCCCAATCAATTTTTTTTTCTTTTTTTGTTCGGAATATACCGACGTTCAGGCCGGGAACCTATTGCATCAGTTTGACCAGTTAAAGCTGTGCCGTCTATCTCTGATGAATTAAAAATGAAAATAGAAATAATCCAGCAACATATATATAGTTCTTAATTTGTCACACAGCAACTGAATTTCCTCAAATATTCATGTTTCATATATCAGAACAGAAGAAAAAATACGAATGAAAAAAAAAAAATGGTTTTTGCTTTCCTTATCATAAGAGGTCTTTTTTTTTCGTCTATGAGTGAAAGAACCTATGAAATAATATTTCCATATTCTCATATAATCCATTTTGTGGGGAATATATCGAGAGCATCCTACTCCCTGGAAGCGAAAGCCGGACTATGAAGAAGAAGCTTCAAGATCACCTCGATGGTGTGTGCACTAGGCTTCTCCTGAGGGCTTAAAACATTTCATATTGTAAGCACATAACCTAAGAGAAGATTATTGTTGGCACTCCGTCGCTTACGACGTCGAGGGTTCCAGTTGATCCGATCAACGGAACAGCTTGCTCGTGAAATTAATGTGCAAGTGGCTGAGCACTCCACAGACACGTGTCCCCTTAACGTAGTTCTCGGGGATATTCAGCGTGACACAGTGTGACAAGGCTGACCCTTTGAATTACAGGCACAACAGAAACAGGAAGTAAGAGTGAGAGAAAGTTGTGGTGAAAGAATACAACAGGGTTCGCCACCATCCCCTGCCGGAGCTTTGTGGAGCTTTAGGTGTTTTCGCTCAATAAATACTCACAAC
>NC_068982.1:70545621-70553215 GCF_001194135.2 Octopus bimaculoides | reverse complement strand
CCGCTGCCCTAACCACTGGGCCATTGCGCCTCCACGAGAGAAGATTATAAATATGTTCCAAACCGTCTTTAGTATTGTTTACTCTACGGAAGGTAGGATTTACTGACCAATGCTATCGTGCTGAACACCAAGCCATATCAGATGTTATATTTTCGAGATTTCCAGGCCCTAATAGGGATCAATGACCACTCAACTACATTTGATGTTATTGGCAGAGACACACGGCATGAAATTGAGGAACTACTAAAGCTAATAGTTGATAGAGATTCATGAAGCAGCCGCTTGGAGAAAACAAAGAAAATAATGCAAAACAAACAAAAAATATATTTTGAATCAGCTAATTTTTTTTTTATTTTAGTAGCTTTACTGATTCCGTAGAAAGGCTCATGTCGTCAGATTTATAGGTAAATATTAAACCAGATTTAGAGTAATGATTCTAGAGGTGGAAAGTATTGTCCTTCTGGGAGATGGCAGTGGAAAATTTTATATGGGTAATGGGAGCAAAGGGGTCAGTGAGGGTGGTGAGATAGTTACATCTGTACTGGTTTTTTTAGTCCATCTCTTATTTAGAAATTACCTTCTAAATGCTTTTTAAAATGTAATAAAATGATAAATTGTTTTGTAAGTGCAATCACATCAACAACGGCAACAATAATAACGACGACATCAAGAAAATTAAAATCGTGGATAAGTAAATAAGTAAAGTCAATATATACCACCTGTAACGCGGCGATCTGGTAGAATCATTATCACACCGGGCAAAATGCTTAGCGGCATTTTGTCTGTTTTCACGTTCCGAGTTCAAATTCCGCCGAGATCGACTTTGCCTTTCATCCTTTCGGAGGCGATAAAATAAGTACCAGTTGAATAGTGAGGTCAATGTTATCGACTAACTCTTCTCCCGAAATTGCTGGCCTTCTGCCAAAATTTGAAATCAATATTAAACCACCTATACTATTCTCTTACAGTTATGCGGTGTAGCGGTAAATAGTAATTTGGTCAAACTAGTACCCCGGGACTTTATTATTCTGGCTTGATATTACGTGTATGTACATTAAACATTGGAGAAAGGGGCTCTGAGTCATAGCAAGGGAGCGTTGTAAAAGTGTTAGTAAAAGAAAAAGGGTGAAATTAAAAAAAGTTTGAGAGGTATTATGTTATAGTACAGCAGCGCTACCTCTCCGGTAGAACAACAGTCAATGATTGTTACAAATATGATTTTGTGGAAGGTTTACCCCACTTCAGTAACGTTTGTTTCTTTGGGATGGGGTATTGTAATGTTTATATCTTCTCCAAAATTACATAAAATAGCTGATGTGGAGGTGGTGAGGGAGTTCAACTCCTGATGGTGTGGTAGGGATGCTTCTCTCCGAGTTTGTAGTGCCCACTTCTCACCGGGTTTGTACATAGCCGATCTCTTCAAGAAGAAGAAGAAGAAGAAGAAGAAGAAGAAGAAGAAGAAGAAGAAGAAGAAGAAGAAGAAGAAGAAGAAGAAGAAGAAGAAGAAGAAGAAGAAGAAACTCGACTGGTGCTTTATTTATTGATCCCCGAAAGAATCAAGAGCAAAGATAGTCAAGGTGGAATTTGAACTCAGAAGGCAATGATTCGGAACGAATACCATACAGACAAAACCAAAAGCATATTTCCTCATTCTCTAACCACTCTTTCAACCGATCGTCAGTCTAGTATCAAGATATCAAGATCTGGAACGGAAATTCAAGTTAGACTACATTGTTGACCTGCCAAGGAATGCTTATGTCTGCTTAATGAAGCTCCTCATAATATCTTGTATTTTATTTATATTTTGAACTTCGTACGAGATTTGTATGAGAAAACTATATGCTACGATGTTCATGAAGTCATGAAATTATCGATACAATTAAGTAGAGTGATAAAAACTACAATGGCTTCACTTGACGATTGAAACCGACTTACTAAGCTCATTGTGAGATTACGTTTCCACTACATCTTGACGACATTCACTGGATCTTATTTTGTATACCTTAGAGCTATGAAAATAAACGTCACTTCCTCTGAGATTAGATCTCAGATCACAGATGGTCGACACTGAATAATGTAAGGTGTTTAGCCTAGTATACTACGGCGTCAGCCATTTTACTCTTTATTTTATTGATAATCAATTGCGTGACGTTGACTATTCAAGATGTTTTGTCACTTCAATAGCTAGCTCTAACATTCATTATTGGTCACATAAAAAGCATAAATTCTGAACAATATTAATAGTAAATTTGTACCGGATTACCTTTATATAGTTTTTTCGCTTACATTAAACTATATAACTATATTTCTAGCGAAACAGTTAAAACGTAACAGATCATTTAGTTTATTATTCTCACATCTTGTTGGAAACGTTGTTGATGTTTGTATTATTTATATTTTTGTAGAAAAAGATTCTTGTTTGATTTTATTTTTCAATCAATCCTTAAAGCCATGAATCGATTATATTATTATAAAGTGTTTGTTGTTCCAATACGTCTTCATTCGTTATATTTTATGCTTTATGATCAAAACTTAATGATTAGGTAAATTACGACACCGTAAAAACAATCTTTCATTGAAAACAATCAGGAAAAGAAATTAATGACTTATTACGAATTTCGTGGTTTTATTTTATTTGACAAGTGTTCAACGGTGAAGCACTATGACACAATCAATTCTTCTCCACAGGTAACTCTCATGGGTCCAATGTAGCTTACAATAAATACTTAAAAGAGATAAATGGATAGACACAACCAGGAAAGAATGAGCAGAAGAATATACAATGATAGAAAGTTAAATGGATGCAAACAATGAAAGAAAAGTAGATAAATGGACGTGTTCTGTTCGCGAGAGGCTGCTTCCTAATGGCAATGAGAAAGAGAGGGGGAGGGGGAGAAGAAGAGAGGGAAGAAAGAAAGAGAGGGAAGAAAGAGAGGGAAGAAAGAGAGGGAAGAAAGAGAGGGAAGAAAGAGAGGGGGAGAGTGAGAGTGAAAGTGAGAAGGAAAATGAGGGATAGAAAGGGGTGAGAGAAGGAGAGATAGAGATAGAGAGAGAGGGAGAAAGAGAGTGTGTGGAAGAGAGAATGTATGTGCTTAACGGGAGAAAATTCTAAGTTTTTTCCTTTTGTTTTCTGCTGAGAAATTCTTATCGGAGGGTGAAAAATGGAGAGAGAGAGGAAAGAGCATACATATTTTTTTTTAATACGATTCATTTATTATTAACAGAATTGTCGTGTATGGTTCCATTTCGCCTTCGTTAAGGCTCATCAGCACAACTTAACTCAAAATTCTGAAGTTAGTCCAAGTGAAGTCATTTAAGAGTTGAAATTAAAATTAAAGATGATCGATTTCTGTTTTTCTTATATAGTGGAGGGACAAGTAATAAGAGAAAACATTAGATAAGTCGGTAGACAGAGAAAGCACTAGAAAGATAAACAGAAAGAAAGAAAGAAAGAAAGAAAGAAAGAAAGAAAGAAAGAAAGAAAGATAGATAGATAGATAGATAGATAGATAGACCGACAGTCAGACAGACGTCAGACGGATAAATAAACAGACAGACAGACAGGTAGATAGATAGATGGATTATTATTTCATGTACGCACATCAGATTAAACTGTTAGAAAAAAAATTCCCAACATCGAACTGCAACAAGTAAGCTTAGATGCCAAGAACCTTCCTAAGTATCCTTCCTAAGTATCCCTAATAACACTGTGTTTTGGAGCTGCACTAAACTAGGTTTTATGCCTATTTCCACTATCTATCTTTTCAAATCTTTAGGGATAGTCCCTAATTCACCTATAACTACTGGGATACATTTTACTTGCACTTTCCATAACCTCTGTAACTTAATGGCTAGGTTCTGATACTTGGCTATTTTCTCTATACCTCTAATATTGACTTTCATCATCATTTGGGACTGTAAAGTCGATTACCTGGCACTTTTATTCTCTTTTTGCTACTATTACTAAATCAGGCCGTCTAGCTTCTATTACTCTGTCAGTCTGAATGTTAAAATCCCACAAGATCTTATATTTCTTATTTTCTCGCACTTTACTAGGTTCATGTTCGTACCATTTTTCTGTATGGTCAAATCCTAGCTTTCTATATAACTCCCAGTGGTTTATTCTCCCTAGGTTGTCATATTCTTTCTGTGCCAGCATACTACATACACTAACTATATGAGTAACGCCTTCCTCCTTTGAGGAATCTACATGATTTTTGCCTATCTTGGCCTTTATCCTCAATACTTGTGCTTGTATTCCCTTTTCCGCCTTCCTTTCTGCAACAACAACCATGTCTCATTATTACTATTTTCTGCAACTATCTTTGGGAATCTATCATGCAAAGCCTTTTCTTGCCAGTCAGATAATCTTATTTCTTTTTCTGGTTTTTAACTACATTTGACTATTTGGTTCCCTACTTGCAGCTATTAATAAAATTTCCTCACTGTTACCTACATTGGAGGCTACATCTACTCTAGCTAACTCCACAATCTTCTAGTGATGTTAAACCTCTATCACCTTTCTTTCTAGATAAATATAATCTTGCTTCTCCTGCCCTTGGATGAAGTCCTCCATTCATACTGAATTCCTTCCTAGCTCTTCTGTCTAGATTTGCTAATTCAGATTTTCTCACCCTTCTGTTGTACTCCTCAATTTTCTCTTTCGTTTCTATATTTAGTACTCTGCCAGATTCTAATATTCCTAGATACTTATAATTTTCTCTTTCTTCCAGTGATTTTAATGTCTGGCAATCTGGCAACTGAATGTTTTCAATGCTGACTACTTGCCCCTTTTTAATGACAAATATTGCACGCTTACGAATATCTATGCCAAATTCCATAACAGTTTGTATCAAGGAATCTATCTCTTTTTATTCGTTCTAAAAAGCTTCAGATCATCCATGTAGAGCAAATCGTTAATCTTTCCTTTATTACCTCTAAACTGATACCCTGCTTTTGCCTTTCTTAATACTAAACTGAGGGAGATTAAACATTTAAAAGGGATAACGGGTTTCCCTGGAAAATTCCTTTCTTGATATTAACTTTCCCTAAGGCTGTGTCACTTGAGTAGAGGTCTATTTTCCATTTCTTCCTGCTATAGCTAATTAATTCTCTTGTCGTCTGCAATGCTGAATATTCTCAGACATTCACTTATCTATGAGTGTGGAATCATGTCATAGGCTTTCTTATGATCTATCCATGCTATTGTTAAATTTTTCTTTCTAGGTTTTACTTCTTTTGGGACTTCTTTGTGTATGGATGATAACGCATTCCTCTAGCCTTCTTCCTGCAACTTTTCTGATCTTCTGGCAGTAAATTCTGTCTGCTTAGGTGCTCATAAATGCTTTCTGAGAACATTCTTGTTAACAGCCTCCACACCAATGATAAGCAAGTGATTGGTCTATTATCACTAGCTATATTTCCCTTGCTTTTGTCTTTCATGATGAGTAATATTTTCCCTCTAGTCATCCAATTAGGTATGACTCCTCCATTCAGGCAGTCCTGAAGTTTTCCCCTCAATTCTCCCATGTAAGCTACTAAATATCTTTAACCAGTACCATTGAACTAAATCTGATCGTGGGCTCTTCTAATTCGGCATTCATTCTAACACTTTATTCTTTTATGCACAAGTTAGTCTTAGATTTGGCTACTTCTCAGTAACTACTTCTTTCCTCACTTTCTTTAACCATGCTGAATCTCCATTATGATTAGCTGGGTTATACCAAATATCACTCCAGAGCTTTCTAGTTTCTCCAGCATTAGGCTTCTCGACTTCACTAGTTTGTTATACACTATTTGGCAATAAAATATCCTCTGGTCTGACTCAAACAATCTGCTCAGTCAATACTGATCTATTCTTTTCGAATATCTGGAAAGCTTATCTGCTATTGCTATGATATACTGTTTCAGCATTTCCATCCCAAATCTTATCTCTTTAAGTATTTTCTCTCAGGCGAAGATTTAAATCTTATGTTTCCTAACTTGTCTTGTTTCCAGGCTTCTATTCTACTCAGATCTTGTCTTAAAATCTCCACTTTATTTTCTAATCTCCTTTTCCACATCTGCTCTTTCTTATTCTTACCCTGAGGTGCACTTAATCACCTAGTAACTACTACCCATCCTACATAGATCAATAAGTTAGTGTTACCTATATTTTTAGCATCTATCCTACTGATAAGAGAATCTACTTTCCTAGCAATATCTAGCAACTTCCTTTCATTAACATCTTTTAATGCTGGTCATTTTTTTCTTTTTTACTTATCATTTCCTTCACCTCATTTAAAATCTTCTGATCTTCATCACTTAAGTCGTTGGTATCAGTTTTCTCTTCATGATTGGTAGTGCTATTATTTTTTCTTGTAGGCTCTTCTTTGACTTGAATTGTATCGCTTATGTTGTTTGGCTGTTTTACTTCTTGGTCCTTTTTTTTTAGTTCGCTTGAGAAATAACAAACATAGATTTTAAATATCTTGTCATTTTTTAAAACTGACTTCAAGGATTTTTAATTTCGAATCTTATGAAACCAACTAATGATTTGTAAGCACATGCTATTTTGTTATGCACCCATAATATACTATAAAGAATATTAAATGTTTTTTATAAGTCATCGCCACATTCTACCGCGTTAACTTATGAACCCAGTATTGTTTTGGACAATATTAAAAGTTGACATAATGTCGCTCCTCAATTATTGTTTAACTAATCACTAATCGTGAATTGTTCAATTATATTTTAATCGTTCTTCACCTGGTTAACAACCAAATACCAAATTTTCGTTCATTTTTGTTTGAGCAACGATATAACCTTATATAATATAATTAGTTTTATATTGCTACTTTAATTAACCGTGATCTACCGAATTACTTTCTGTTACAATATTTTTGCTGAAAGTTATTAATTGCTCTCCTTTTCCTGTTTTTCGACATTCGCATTATGTATATACGTTGTCTGCCACGGAGATGTAACACAATTAGGAGGTGCAACATGCAGAACTTATCAATAAAGTGTTTACATGAGTGGGTTTCCATTAATATCACCTTTTCCTACTAGAAAATGAACAGAGCACTGAGATAAATTGATCCTTATTCTGAGTTGGTATGGTTTATGCCGGCCAGTGGGTCCTACGTCGTTACAACAGTCATGTAGTCTGTGCAGTATTAGTGACAAGATACGAACTCTCAACATGCCGTTGCTGTATCGATTCGGCCATGTATGGACATCACATAGTATGTGCAGAGTATATTTAAAATAAATTATAGGCTCGCTTGTTTTCATGATGTAAAGAAACAACATAAAGACTTTGCGTTCAATAAACCAAAATAAAGAGTCTGTGATTTTGAAAACTGCGATTAAATATAAAAAGTCTGAATGTTTAGACGGATAAATAATTCCACTGGGTTATTGAAATTTTTTTCAATTTTTACCTATTCTGATACACTACTGATTAAACTTTGTCAAAATATTTCGTTATGGAGAAAATAAAATAAAATCGAATTGACGGCTAAAATCGATATACAAATATGCACATTTATATATAATGTGTGTGTGTGTGTGTGTGTGTGTGTGTGTGTGTGTGTGTGTGTGTGTGTGTGTG
>NC_068982.1:70536940-70543482 GCF_001194135.2 Octopus bimaculoides | reverse complement strand
GTTCCGGGTTCAGTCCCACTGCGTGGCACCTTGGGCAAGTGTCTTCTACTATAGCCTCGGGCCGACCAAAACCTTGTGAGTGGACTTGGTAGACGGAAACTGAAAAGAAGCCCGTCGTATATATGTATATATGTATATATGTGTGTTTGTGTGTCTTTGTTTGTCCTCCCAACATCGCTTGACAATCAATGCTGGCGTGTTTACGTCCCCGTAACTTAGCGGTTCGGCAAAAGTGACTGATAGAATAAGTACTAGGCTTACAAAGAATAAGTCCTGGGGTCGTTTTGCTCGGCTAAAGGCGGTGCTCCAGCATGACCGCAGTCAAATGACTAAAACAAGTAAAAGAGTATATATATATATATATATACACACGTGTGTGTGTGTGTGTGTGTGTGTGTGTGTGCGTGTGTGTGTGTGTGTGTGTGTGATGGGTGTGTATCTATCTTTATATCAATCTTTCTATCTCTGAACCTGTCTGTCTATCTACCTTTCTATCTATCTAGCTAGCTGTTTTGCTGTCATTCTTAGTGCCATACAAATAAATGAAAGTTAAACAGGAAAAGCGAATCTAATATTTCTTAGTCTCACAAAAGAATGAAAACTAAATAAATAGCCACATTGAAAACCAAAATCGAACAGTCTCCCTTCTCTAATCGCATTTATATATGACTTTGTTGTCAACCGTATACTCGTCTACTTGTTTCAGTCATTTTGACTATAGCCATGCTGGAGCACCGCCTTTAGTCGAGAAAATCGACCCCAGGACTTATTCTTTGTAAGCCTAGTACTTATTCTATCGGAATCTTTTGCCGAACCGCTAAGTTATGAGGACGTAAACACACCAGAATCGGCTGTCATGCGATGTGGGGGGGGGGCAAACACAGACACACACACACACACATATATATATATACATATATACGACGGGATTCTTTCAGTTTCCATCTACCAAATCCACTCACAAGGCTTTGGTCGGCCCGAGGCTATAGTAGAAGACACTTGCCCAAGGTGCCATGCAGTGGGACTGAACCCGGAACCATGTGGTTCGTAAGCAAGCTACTTACCACACAGACACTCCGATAACTAAAATATTTAAACTGATTCTTAGTCTGACAATTTCAAGTCATGGATTTTGGAAATTTAAAAGAAGTCATTAGAGATATGATATCGGCAGTTCTGAGTACATAAGGCAATAATGAACGTATGGTAAAAAGTACCTATTTAATACTTTTCTTTACATTATCGTCGATCACTTAAACACATTTTACACACAATTATTATTCCTTTGACAACAGTGAAAAATTAGCAATTAAAATTCTTTCTTTAACGATACTAAAATAAATGACTATATTCACACAAACGTATTGATGGTGTCAGATAAATTCGTTCGTTTTAATTTATCTTAATTTCTAATGTTATATGAAATAACATGAAAAATATTTATATTAATATTAATATTTTTTGTAGCTCTCTTCTTCCTCTATCACACGTCTATCTCTTCTGAAATTTTAATAATTTACCTCTTCTCAGATATATGATGATGGAATGTCAAGAAGAAAAAAAAAACGAACGAATTTATTTGACTACCCAATGTAAACGAAAGCGGGCAGAAGAGGTAATCGTTCAATTTTAAAGTAATTTCAATATAATTTCTATATTGAAAACATACGATAGAATTCTAGTCATTTCACTAACTTGTATTCTAATAGAGTAGCCGAGTATATCTTCATAGATACTATCGTTAGAAACATTCTACATATCTTTCTATACATAGCATTGCCCAAGATGGAGCAAATCTACACCTTTTTGTATATATGTTCTAATTCATTGCACAACACAAACTATTTATGTAAGGAAATAAAAACAAAAGAACGCATAGTGTATTAAACATTGAAAAATAATAACCAATGGAAAAAAAGAAAAGAAGTTTTTCCCCATAAAACAATATGGCGGATGTTTGCGCTGTATCTTACTTTGCATAGTTTTGTTATTGTCTTTGATAGGTCAATAATGTCGACCCAGCCTTTTGTAAAATTGGGCTCATTCCGTTCAGTCAATGCAGTTTGTAAATCTTTGAACAAAATTCACATTTTATTCTATCCTTTTGTTGTATTAAAATTATTGCCTTTTGGGGGTCGGTCGTATATTCAGAAAGCTAAAAATAGTTTTATCACATTCAGTCTCTTTGTTACGACTGAATGGTATTTCATTAGTTTTTTTTTTTTTGTGAAAGAGAATCGTAGGAAATTGTTAAATTATATTAAGCATAAAAATCGTCCAGTTTTCTAAGACTTTATAAAACAAGTCATTTCTAGATTTAACTTGTTTAAATTTTTACTGCTTTCAAAAAAGTCTCTTTCTCTCTCTCCCTCTCTCTCCTTCTCTCTTCCTCCCCTTTCTCTCCCTTTATATATATATATATATTCAAATAATTTAGGATGCTGGTTTTATGACTTAAGTCAAACCCACAGGTACAGTCATAAAATTCTGTAGGCACATCCTCATTCTGCAACATATTAAGAGCATTCTGTCTTTTTTTTATTTGTTTTTTTTTTTAACCATAGCTGTAACATTATGCCGCATGCATTTCTGGAACAATTTATATTACACAACAACATATCTATTCATTCTCGATATTGCACACATCATATCTTGCATAATAACCGAAGTGTTATTTTGACATTCATTAATTCCAGATTCAATGCTGTCGTAGAGTCTCTTTCTCCTTTATTTTGGTGGGTTCGTGTCTAATATCTTGTGACAACTAGGCCAAATTTACATTTGTTGAAGAGTTATGTTCGGCAGTTTTAACTTCAGAACAACGCTGATTAAGCGACATTTTGCTGTAAATTTCGTTCAAGGCATTCCGGCTTTCTGAAGAAGACAAAAAATATGTATAAGCTTTCCAAATGTTTCCAAATAGTTCGTCAGATCGTAACCCATCCGTACCGCATCCAAAATAAAGCGCTAAACGATTTTATGTTGCATTTAAATGACACACATTGCAGGTAACAAAAATGAGATAGGAGTGAAGGAAGTGGAAATTCATGAGATTATAAATTGAAGATAAAAACAAAAATTGTGATTTTGTGGCTCAACTGCAAAGGAAGGCGGCAACTATCGATTACATCGACATTAGGAGGTAGATGTAACAGCGACCATAAACGAATTGATCTCAAACTCGTTAGCTAATCCCGATGACTTCCCAGCTATTCTCTTGAAGTCATATAAGCAGCTTTAGCAAAACCACTTCAGAAACTTTTTCAGAGTTTCTTTACAAGTAGTAAACTTCCTAAAAAGCTAAAAGAAGGGCGTCATATACCGTTTATATTTCAAGCACTGCGCTGTCAGCTCACAAGTGCATCACGGCCTACATATACAGGACCCTTATATTCTCTATCTTAAATTAAAGGCTCATTTCGAGTGATTCCGAACGGTTTGCTTTTTCATATTTTGCTTTAATCTACACACACACACACACACACACACACACACACACACACACACACACACACACACACACACACACAGAGGTAGAGCAGAGGTCCATCTCTCTGATTTCACAAATCAGCAAAGTCATGGAAAGAATCGTCAGAAGGAAACAGATAACATTCGTAGAAAATGATATACAGCATGGTTTCCGTCCGGAAAGGAGCTGTCTTACTCAGTTCTTATGGCATTATGACTAACTTTTGAAGCATCTTGAGTTTACAAATTCCTTTGACAAGGTGGATTATGCCATATGTCAGAAGCTGTGAGATCTAAACTAGGAGAGTGGCTACATGACTTCTTAAAAGATAGAAATCAAACAGATGTAGCCAGTGGTGCTCTCAAATTCTTAGTGGATCCCCCAGGAGACTGTCCTGGGGCCATCGCTGTTTATGGTAGCTCTGTTAGACATGCCCATGGCTATGCAGATGATACAAAATTATCACAGGCAATAAAGAACCCTGGTGACATTGCAAACCTGAAGAGGGGCTTCACATAGAAGTGGTTTCGAACAAAACAACATGCAATTTAATACTGGAAAATCTCAAGCACTGCGCAATCAGCTCACAAATGCACCACGAGCCGCATTTACATGACCCTATGAGTTTACATTCTCAATCTAAGTCAAAGGCTTTTGTCGAGTGATGCCAAACGTTTTGCTTTTTTCATTGTTTTTTTACTTTAATCTACACACACACACACACACACACACACACACACACACACACACACACACACACACACACACACACACGACAATACTGGAGGAACAAACTAAATCGAAAGTTTTTGTCTTGACTGGCATTTTCTGGTCCTCTTCTACTAAAAGGGGTAGTAAATGAGAAAAAGAAAGAAAGAAAGAAAGAAAGAAAGAAAAAAGGTAAGAAGGTAAGAAGGAAGGAAGGAAGGAAGGAAAAACACAAAAATAGTTTTAAGCGCAGCAAAATATTGACTTGTCTTTCCTATTAAATAAATTAAACTAGATTTTATAATTGTAAACACAGACTTCGAACAATCGTTAAATGTCTTCGTGGGTATGAGATAAGGCCGCTTATGGTAAATAAACTAGTCAAAACCATTCTTTAAATCTTTTCGTAAGTTGTGCTAAGGCTGCTTATAGTAAATTAACTCGTCAAACAATCCCTGACGAGTTAATTAGGCTTCTGTTGATGTCGCTAATGGCAAATACATTCATCGAACGATCTTTTAAATCTCTTCATAGGCTTGATCTAAGGCCGCTTATTGCAAGTTAACTCGTTAACAAATAATCTTTAAGTTTCTTCATTGGCCTGTGTAGTCTGCTTGTGTAGCCAATTAACAGTTTACATAAAACTCGCTTGACAAATCGGCAACCATTTAGCGGTATTATTTGACCAGCCTTTGTCAATCTGTTTTCATGAGACACGCCATGATACTTGGACTCTTGAACTACTCAAGCACTTCGGTATCGGAAGTCATATTCTTCTCAGCTAACCTTTCATAAACATCAAAACAGACAATTCTGGTGAAAACGTTTGAGCAGTTTCAAGAGTCTTTGATGAGTATTCTATGTATCACGTTCAGAAAGAAGTTTTGTGTTGATAGAAACTTCACAAACGCTCGACGTTTTCTTTTTCTTCTCTTTATTGTTTCTCTTTTTTTTTAATTCTTTTCTGTTTTCCCTTTCCCGTTGTTGAACATAACCTGTTTCAAACCTCAGTGAAGCTTCCTTCATACAGTTACCAAATGTCATTTATTCTTTCTTTCGTTTTTTTTTTTTGTCCTTGTCTGCGGTCGAAAGTTCCTTCCTCACTATCTGTCTTCCTCTCTTTCCTTTTCTTCTTTCCTGCCTTCTTTCATTCCCTCTTTCTTACTTTCGTTCTTTTTATCAATCATTCTTTCTCGTTTCCTTCTCCCTTCTTCCCTCCTCCTCTCACGCTTTTTCTCTCTCATTTACTACTTTTTGTGGTAGAAGAGGAACAAAAATACTAGCCAAGACAAAAATTTTCCATCTGATTTATATTTCTAATATTCTTTAATTATATTTTAATATTGGTTTCAAATTTTTGCACAAAACCAAATTATATTTTAATATTAATTACATTAATTTCGCCGGAGTTGACTTTGCCTTTCATCCTTTCGAGGGTCGATAAAATAAGAACCAATTGAGCACTGGAGTCGACGTAATTGGCTCAGCCCTTCCCCCGAAATTACTGGCCTTGCGCCAAAATTTGAAACCAATATTAATTACTTAAATTAATCACTTAATGATTCGTTTTGTCCCATCAAGTATATATATGTATATGCAAGTATGTGTGTATGATTGTGTGTGTGTGTGTGTGTATGACATAACTCTTTTCTGGAATTGGACAGCCTTCGACTTAGTCTATCCAAAAGGATTTTTCAACCCAATTTTTATATGCTATTATTTATAGCATTTATGCGCTTTGAGATCCAATTCCAAAAACGAATTCTTTCATATCTTCTCAAAAGTTTATAAGTTCTTATGACGTTAACACGCACACACATATATTTACACATATCTATCTATCTATCTATCTATCTATCTATCTATCTATCTATCTATCTATCTATCTATCTATAAAAACACACACACACACACACACACACACACACACATATATATATATAATTTATTATCCTTATACAAGAATCTTGTTGACAGTGACTTCGAAGTTTCGGATTGTGATCGACGTTCTTGTACAAGAAGAATAAATTTTTACTCTACCAAAATATAGAGTAACTCGTCAGATTAATGTAAAATAGCATTTATAACTGAATATAAAAAGAAACATTTATAAGAGTGTAGCAAGTCCCACGTACGACAGTTTTGCAAATATATTTCTGACTGAAAATATCATACATGCATGGAGTTACGATTTTATGTACCCCAACAAAATATTATTGTTAAGCTGAAACTGTTGCTAACGCAAAAAGAAATAGAATGGTGAAACTATTTTTTCGTTTTCTGAAAGAGCAACATTTTGGACTTACGACACTTTTGCATAATAGCAACGTTTTATATATATATATATATATATATATATATATAT
>NC_068982.1:70535116-70536684 GCF_001194135.2 Octopus bimaculoides | reverse complement strand
TATATATATGTATGTATGTATGTATGTATGTATGTATATAATCTAATGTACACTACATTAAAATAACAGCTACAAATAATTTCGTGCCATTAAGACACGTAGTTAAGCAGGTTTTTATAACATGCTTTGTGTCTTCAAGCAATCCTCTGGCTCTGAGCACATGGTTTGCTCTATTTGAAAATCTGGACTCTTGTATATGCGAAACCGCAAGAAAAACTAGAAGAGTGATGCAAAAAGTAGAACCAGAAGACAAAGGGTGAATAAAAACGAGAAAAGAAAGGAAAGAAAAGAAAGAGAATTAGAATTACGCGTCCTTTGTCCATAGAAGTCACAATTAAACTTGTAGAATAATTCAATGGGATGCTGGCTTCTTTCGCTCTTATTCATTATTGTTACAGAAAATTGCTTCAAACACAGCTCCGTAAGCTCTGTACTATAATGCATACTTGTCATTTACACAATTCTCCTTTATATGTAATAATCTGCACTACACCTACATGAATGGAGGCGCGTGGCCTAGTGGTTAGGGCGTCAGCACCTTGATCGTAAGATTGCTGTTTCGATTCCGGACCAGGCGACGCGTTGTGTTCTTGAGCAAAACACTTCATTTTCACGTTGCTCCAGTTCACTCAGCTGGCAAAAATGAGTAACGCTGCGATGGACTGACATCCTGTCCGGCTGGGGAAAACATACGCCATTGAAACCGGGAAACTGCGCCCATGGGCCTGGCTAGGCTTTAAAAAGGGCGCATTTATTTACTTATTTTTTTACACCTACATGAAATGCAAGCAAGCTACTAAGCTGTACAAGTTATTCTCTCGTTATGGCTGTTGGCTGACACTAGTTTGACAGCCGAAAGACTGATATTTTGTCTGAATTTCAGAAGACACTTTTATTGTTTTTATCTAATATTCATATCTCATTCAAATTTGCGGAATATGTTTCGTTAGTCTGATTACCTTTCAATTTTTCTTCCATAACAATACTTGTACTGCGTTCCTCTTGGATCATTGTTGTATATTCAGCTGTAAATAAAAAGAAATATGAAATTTAAGAATGATATCTTACTGTCATTCACCTTTCCCTCTTTATCATCATCATCATTGTCACCATCGATATTATTATTAAGACGGCAAGCTGGAAGAATCTTTAGCACGCCGGGTGCGTCCGCCTTTACGTTCTAAGTTCAAATTCCGCCAAGGTCGAATTTGTCTTTCGTCCTTTTTAACTATCCCATCTTTTTTCTGTTTTAGAATATTTAATACACAGGCCTTTAGCTAGTATAAATGAAGGCCAAATCGCTACAAATGTATATCATTTATTAATATAATATTTACAGGTAAGATACTGACAGATAAAACTATCAGTTGTAACGTCCTTGATGGAGTTAACCAAAAAAAAAGGGGGGGGGGATATTTCAGGTGTCTTACAGATTTTGAAATTGATTTCTGGAAGATGTACGACTTCCACACGTATATACATATATACATACGAAAGGGAACGATGAAATGTATTAACCTTTGATGTTTTCTGATTCTTTTATCATTTTCTCTCTGAATTCACCATGC
>NC_068982.1:70532056-70534485 GCF_001194135.2 Octopus bimaculoides | reverse complement strand
ATATATATATATATATATATATATATATATATATATATATACATATATATATATATATGACTGAGTATATATTATATATTGTTATACGAGAAAACATAATTCAAATTTTTCTACAATATGTTTCTGATTATTTTCAAACACAGTGAACAAAGAACATCCGCTGTAATATCAAATTAATTTCTCTTTTTATATATGAACCCTCTAATTTGGATGAAACAAATTAGGAAATTTTTAAAGGCGTCATTAATCCCCTACTGATTCTAGAAAGGGATTAATGTCTAGTAAAAAGAAAATAACCAATAAGTTTATTATTACATGTAGTTACCTTGAATTTTTTTCTTGTCCTTTTCTGCCCTTTTTCGAAGTTTCTTGGCTTTGGTTAACATTTTTCTCAGATTATCTAAAGGATAAAAAAAACAAGCAAATGTATGAGATTTATTCTTCAACAGGAAACTCTAAACTACAAAGTTTTAGATTACACATAAAAATAAAGAATTTGGTAACTGAATTAGGATATATAAATGATTATATCATATATTTTAATGACTTCAAGAAAGATGTAATATGTTACAGAAGCACTTAGTTCTGAGAGCAGTGCTTCTTGTAGCAGAAACAGCTGTAAGCTCATGAATGTCATTACGTGACTCCTGTTCTTTTGTCATTCATTAATTGATATGGTCGGTAATCTCCTGGCGCTTTACTCTAAAGTATATGTGTATTGAGTTCAAACAAGTGGTTATTTATATCGCTATACATGTATATATATTTCATAAAAGCTGCCGAAATCGCTATGACCTCCAGTTAACAACTGACGAGGGGAGATTGCTATCCATGTTTGTATTTTTTCTTCATCATGAGTGTTTTTCCTTATCTCTGTATTTAGCTTTTGAGTTATAATCATAAGGTTGTGTGTTTTTTGCAAGTCACACTGACTTGTCATTTGGAAAGGATTGTTTTAAATGATCCTTTCTACTATAGGCAAAAGGCCTGAAATTTGCGGGCGGGGGAGAGCTAGTCGATTACATCGACCCCAGTAATCAACTGGTATTTATTTTATCGACCCCGAAAGGATGAAAGACAAAGTCAACTCGGTGTAATTTGAACTCAAGTCGAAAAGATCGACGAAATGCCGCTAAGCATTTTGCACGGCGGGCTAATAATTCTGGCAGTTCTCTGCCTTTGTATTCAGTTATAGTTTCTGATTCTGGCTCAAGGCCAGCAGTTTTGAAGGGATGGGTTAGTCAATTCCATTTACTTCAGTACATGATTGGTGTCGATGGTATCAACTTCAGCGAGATGAAAGGTAAAGTTAACTTCAGCAGCATTTGAAATCAGAAAATATCCGGAAGAAATGCTGCAACGTATGATCCGACAATTGAACGATCCTACCTAGGTCCTTGCTTTATTTACATTTTATAATACGTTATAAAACTAAAATTAGTTTATAGTATACATCGCAAGACATAGCAGAATTGATAGAGAGACATAGTTCAGGGGTCAATTCACACCAGTGCTGATATGGTATTTCATCCCTCATACATATTTAAGTCCTTCACTTCTTATAGAGTGGAGATCATCGATAACTTTTCTCCATTGTTCTCAACTCAAGGTTATTTCCCTTCCCCAGGTCTTGTAAGTTTTGAACCGTCATAGATGTTTCGTAACTTTGCTTTTTTTTTCTTTCTAGGTAAGGGTGTTGGTCATTCGCAAAACCATTTTTACCTATGGAAAGAGAGTGTTCATATTAGTCTGGCCTCTATCCTTTGATCTGTTCAGCATAGAAGGTCCTATCAGGAATTTGCGCTTCTATTACATAGCCCTCAAGGTTGTTCAGGCATACAAGCCTCCACACCACAAGAATTGGACCTTGTGGTGGATTTCACCCCTCATGGTCCGATGAACTAAGTACCAGTCATGTACAAGGGTAAATTTAACTAACTGCGTCTTTCTCCACTTAACAACCCCACCATGACAAAATCAAATTTATGACTTTGTGCCAATGCTAGAAATCGATATATACTGCTGATCTATAACATAATACACATCTTATTAGAAATATTAATTTTATAATACCGATATCAAAAAGTACAACTTGACGTTAGTTTATATATTACTTATATCAGTTTACATTCCAGTTGTCAATTCAAATACGATAACAACAACAACAACAACAATAATAATAGTTTCAAATTTTTCCACAAGGGCAGCAACTTTGGGAGGAGGAGATGAGTCGATTACATTGACCCTAGTGTTCAACTGCTACCTATTTTATCGATCCGGAAAGAATGAAAGGCAAAGTCGACCTCGGCGGAATTTGAACGCAGAACGTAGCGACGGGCGAAATACCACTAAGCATTTCGTTCAGCGTGCTGACGATTCTGCCAGCGCGCCGCCTCAATAATAATAATAATAATAATAATAATAATAAT
>NC_068982.1:70531734-70532046 GCF_001194135.2 Octopus bimaculoides | reverse complement strand
ATCACGAGTAGAAGTAGTGGGAGAGCATCATAGCCATGTGTTGAGAGGAATTCTTTGGAGTTTGAATAATTCACCTCTGGAAATATGGGTGTTTCGTTCAGCATCCTTAAACAACCCTTATTCAAGGACCATTTGAGCAGGATGGGCTATTCGACTTGAAGGAAATTGTAACTGGGCCCCACCTGCAAGGTCATACGCTGTTTATCTTTCTTGATATGAGATCACTATGTCGCGCACATACGGTTGTGATGCATGTGACATCAAAGTGACACTGGGGTAAAATATACGAAGCTCATTATACCCATCATGACT
>NC_068982.1:70528278-70530590 GCF_001194135.2 Octopus bimaculoides | reverse complement strand
TTTTTTTTTTGTTTGCTAATAATAATAATAATAATAATAATAATAATAATAATAATAATAATAATAATAATAATAATAATAAAAGAACCCAGACCAAGCGACAATTCTTATTCTGTTACTTATTAATTGTTATCAGAGGTAGACATAAATTTATAACAAATTATGTTCGATATATAGCTGTGGATTTGTTATACGGTTATCAAATTTCAGCACGCCTTTTACATCAGATTTGTTTCTTCTTGTCTTGGTTATCGATTAAGAGAGCCGAGACAAAAGTTTCATCATGGCGTTTAATCCCCCTGTGTACATCCGAGGGGAATTAAAGTAGATTGAATACTTAGCAACATAATAATATATATTTTACATGATCAACTGTCTTTCTTCTGAACATTTCTCACGACTAACATTTTAATATACAATTTTTGTATCTCAATTTATCTTATAAACACACGCATTCACACACACACACACGCATGCACATACACACACGCACACACCCACATACACACACACACGCATGCACACACACACATTCATTATAGAATTCGTTTTGATTGGTAATTTAAGTGTCGTCTGACGGCTTACAATGGATGACATGATCTTTGTTGTCTGGTGTTGGAGAAATGTTTTCTAGTAATTTGGGGGTTGTGAGTGTTTATTGAGCGAAAACACCAAAAGCTTCACGAGGCTCCGGCAGGGGATGGTGGCGAACCCTGCTGTACTCTTTCACCACAACTTTCTCTTACTTCCTGTTGGTATTTTGGGTGCGCCCTTAATGTTTTAATTGCAAGGTCACTTTTAGTCAATATCATTTAAAGACATTTAAAAAAAAATTCTACAAATAGGTTTCAGATATATCGGAAGCTGTTGTGAAATTAATTTTTCCCAAAAAGTGTGAAGTGCGCCAGTATGTGTGTGTGCTATCCCACGAATTTTAATTTCCATATTAAATACTGATATAATCGTAATTTACACATTCTGAAAAGTATTTGAAGAAATCGTCAATTAAAAATACCCTTTTTTTTCCGGAAGTTATGAAGTGACAAAGTCAACTTATGTGAATTTTCTGAAACTCTTCTCTCCGCTGCCACGAAAATATGTCTTTTTCACTACAAATTCTGATGCTATCGAAATCCACACCATCTGAAGTGTATTTGTAGAACATTTTATTAAAAAATACCCATTTTTCTAGAAGTCATGAGGAAAAAAGTCGATGGGGCACATTTGTGTATGTATAACAATTGTTTTAAGAAGTAATACTAAAGTTACATTGCTATTATATATCTACATATCAGCATCTTTTGGTTCACTTTCACTTTGTATGTTATATACAAACAAAGAATATACTTTCGTTCGGTTTGCATCAAAAGGGTGAGAATAACGTGAATGAAATAGACTCAGTTTTTCACTACACATAAACGTAAACAGGATAACGGTATTTGAGATTTAAAAAAAGATTCTAAACAAGTCTTAGTAAATTAATCTGGTCTGTTAAAGACAGAACCAAAGACTATATTATCAATTGGGAATTAATTTGTACTGCAAAACCATACAGACTTGGAACTAGAAAATGTGACTTAGGTTTAGAAGTTTACCAAATTTTTACATCTAAGGGGAATGTAATAAATTCTAATCAGGAACAAACTTCGAGATGTTTGCACATGAGGAAGTTCACATTTGCCCAGTACAAATGAACAATAAACAATTAAACAACAGAATGTTTTGAATAAATGAGAGAAAAAGAACGTGAGCTTGAATTTGGTATTCCTTTATTTCATATGTTACATATGTTTCAGTATTCCGTAACACACTATAGATGCAATCCGTAGATGCATCTCATAAGGCAATATACATAATCAAACACATCCCCAGACAGAAGTTTTTGATTATGCGTGCTGACCTTATGAGATGCATCTAAGGATTGCATCTATGGGGTGACCGAGTACTGAAACATATGTAACATGAAGTACCAAGTTGAAACTCATGTTCTTTACTCTCATTATTGATATGCTCTTTATATTACGTTACTTTACGTTATAGCCCACCTCAGACAGCACAGGATCCTCCGTGGTCACGCAACAGTGAGAATTTAATGTGAGTATCAATAATAGTCGGAACCAGAATGGCAAAAATTGTCGCGTGCTGAGCGCATCTATTAACGATTATACATACATACATACATACATACATACATACACACACATATAATATGTATGTACATATATATATATATATACATATGTATACATATATATATACATATATATATATACATATACATACACACACACACACACACACACACACACACA
>NC_068982.1:70524514-70528264 GCF_001194135.2 Octopus bimaculoides | reverse complement strand
TATATATATACATATACATATACATGTACATGTACATAGAGAGAGAATAGATAGATAGATAGATAGATAGATAGATAGATAGATAGATAGATAGATAGATAGATAGATAGATTGACGTAGTTGTTTACCTATCGAAATTTGTTCAAGTTGAATATTTTCAGGAATCATTTTCTCTAATTCGCCATCTAGAAACAGAATCAATGAAAAAAATAAAAATAAAACATCTTCACATTAAGTGAATCAAAATGTTTCACCTCTCTTTCTCTCTATTCTTAATTGGATGTTTTATAGTACCATCAACATCTATACGTTTTATATCTCGGAGAATCAATTTTAATATTAATTCAGTTTATTGGAGGTTAATTTTATGAGTTGCCTAATGAGGAGATTTTGATTGCCATGAATTCAGTCCAGTTGAAACTAGTCTTATGATTGTAGTTACACAATAGTTCCTGAAACTTATGAAACTGCTACCAAAAGCAATATATATGTTATACTTTAAAGAAATATCCTTTAAGAAAATGCATTCAATCTTGATCTGTATAAGAATTTTGGATTTTTTAAAAGAAAACTCAAATTTGATCATTTGCAGCCGACTGTAGTTAATGAAGTCTAAAACAACACTGTATCGTAAAACATTACCCAGTTTCGTTCTAAAAAGGAAATTTGGATTTTTTTTTTTTTTTGATAGAAAAAAAAATCCAAATTTAACCAAAGATAGTATATGTAACTGAGAGCAGTTATCAATGAAGTCTAGAGGAACATATAAAAATGTATTTACTTTTGGTCTATAAGAAAATTGGATTCTTTTTTTTTTTTTTTAAGAAAACCCAAATTTGACAACGCTTTATATTCGTCGTTTAACGACTGTTAATGGAGTCTAAAGAAAAATCGCATATGAAAACGTATTTATTTCTGTTCTAAATAGGATGTTTGTATTGTTTTGAAAGAAAAGCCCCAAGATATAACAAGGGATCATGTTCGTAACTGATTATAACCATTCCTTGGATATGTGTGCCCTTTTATAAATGTGAGAAATCCTTGTTATATTCATATATGGTGGAAGACACTAATATCAGAACTCTGTTCCAAATAAGGCTTTATAATATATAGTTTTGTCACCTTTGTTTTCCGTTCCTTCAGAACTCGATAAAAAAAATAGCAGTCATGGACTGGGATAATTTAATTAATTGTTTTATCTCTCTGTTATACGAATGTGTGGAATATAGATTAGTTAAGTCGTTTTAGTTCCATTTCATATGAATATGTGGTTACACTGTTTCCGCCAGGTGAAACCATTATCATTTAAATGAACCTCATAGAACGTCTTATAACTTCATAATGAAAACAGTAAGTTCAATAAACAATATGTTACTCACCCGAAAGCGACTCTTCATCTGTTGCCAATATGTTTGACTACAATCAAGAAAGGTGTTCGTATTACTACATCGATAAATTTGATTTCTGGTGCTTTTAAATAAATATACAAGAAAAAAAGAGAGGGGAAAGGAAAAAGATGGGAAGAAGAGGAAGGCACAGAGGGATAGAGATTTCCTGTAGATTGTAAGAGTCCATAAGCCTTTTCTGAAAGAGTTTTCAAGAAAGTGAAACGTGAATCAGAGCCACGCGGTGGTATCTAACCAATAACCATTTTATATTCACTCACTTTTTAAAACGGTTTGATTGGTATTCGTTTGTTAAAATAAATGTTGAACTTTAATATTCAGATAAACTGTTTATATAAACATGAACTAGTGAAATCATATTTTTATTTTATTTTGGCGCTTATTATTACCGAGCTGACAGAACCGTTAGCACGCCAGGCAAAATGCTTAGCGGCATTTCGTCTGTCTTCACGTTTTGAGTTCAAATTTCGCCGAGGTCGACTTTGCCTTTCATATTTTCAGGGTCGATAGGTACCAGTTGAGTACTGTGGTCCATGTAATCGACTTACCCCTGCTCCGAAATTGCTGGCCTGGTGCCAAAATTTGAAATCAATATTACCAAAGTATAGTATCAACAACTGTTATATAACCCAAAATCAACACTAATTAAGCATATATATGATCAGAGATGTCCAGTCGTGACCATCCCATTTTTATTTATATCTTAGATTACACTGCCAATGTGTCATCCTTCTTAAAACAGTAGTGAATTATACGAGGGAATTCGGTTACTATTTCTTGATGGTCAAGCGACTATATAAAGGGTCTTGCGGTGGAACATACTTGTGAAGTGGGGTCAGCTGGCAGAAAGGGTAAAATACTAGAATTTAGTTTCATTGCTTTCCCTTGCTTTCCCATTAGGGTTTATGAAATAGTACTAGTAATGCACTGACATTAGTTCAAGTGACAACACACCTTTTAAAGAAATGGAATAGGAGTGTTGACCCTGATCATAAGAAAATTGGTGGTGTCTATAAATAAGAAATGAAGTATGATAATGATGGAGATGAAGTAAACTGATACTGCACAACAAACCGTTTTGATACTGTGAACGCTAACAAAGAATAAGGACCAACATTCTAATAATGCGTGTGTATAAAACGTCTACTATAACTGACACAAACAAAATACAACAGTGTAAGATATATAAATAAATTATTTAAATTTTATGAGATGAAATAATGTTTGGCTTTAAAAAAAAGGGTGTGATGCAAAAGAAAAAAAAATTACCACACACACACACACATACACACACACATACAAATTTATATATATATATATCGTTGCTATTATGCAAAAGTGTCGCATGCCCAAAACGTTGGTTTGTGAGAAAATGAAAAAAATAGTTCCACCATTCTATAGCAAAACCGTTGTACTACACTTTGACAATTTTTGATATCTTCGCATCTGAAGCAGCTGGAGATACCATAGTTTGACCAAAAGAACCGGCTATTGCACGCAAAAATAGATATTGAAAAAAAAACGCATTTGGCCAAATTTGTACATACGACAGTTTAACATAATAGCAACGATATATATATATATAAATCCACACACACAAACAAACACACACATACAAACACACACATACAAACATACACACACACACACACATATATATCGAACGATTTCACGATTATTACAACAATATGTAACTTTCGATCATCAGTATAGTATGGTCAAAATTATTTTTATATGTTTTGATCATGCTATATATATATATATATATATGTGAGTGTGTGTGTGTGTGTGTGTACATAACTATATATATATATGTATATATATGTGCGTGCGTGCGTGTGCGTGCGTTTGTATGTATATTTGTACCTATGTATCTATATGCATAGATATATACACACACATATACATGCATACATGCATATATTTTATATCTTTGCGCGTGCGCGTGTATGCAGATATATGTCATTTAATATACACAGTATAAAGATACGAGCTACTAATAGCTTCTTGCTGTGGAAACACGTGTCTAGCGTGTTATAAAACCTGCCTAGACACATGTTTCCACAGCAAGAAACTATTAATAGCGCGTGTCTTTATACTGTGTACATTAAATGATATTTACCTCTCACTGGGTGGATTACTTTCTTGTTGATCTTACCTTAACGGAACATTAAACTATACATATATGTATATGTACAATAATTCTGCTTGGAACGGTAGGTCTCGAAGCAGATAAAGTTACAAATAATAGCGAGTAAATACTGGGTTAAAAAACCCTTTGATACGCATGAATACATACACACATACATATATATATATATATATATATATATATATATATATA
>NC_068982.1:70518942-70523970 GCF_001194135.2 Octopus bimaculoides | reverse complement strand
ACACACACACACACACACACACACACACATATATATATATATATATACACACACATAGGGTGTGTGTAAGTGTGTGTGTAAGTGTGTGTGTGTATGTGTAAGTAAGTGACTGCATTAATTAGTTTGGTTCTGTGCTAGCTATCCAACGTGAATGCTTTACTTCAAAATATATGAAAAATATATCTCACCTTTAAGGTAAATGCGTCTTTTTTGGGTTCCTTCTGATTGGTTAAATGTTGTGCCGGTTCACCTACCGGAGAAAACGATGACCGAATATTCACATGATCAGAATCTCTTCTGGAATATTTCGGACTCGATACTTCTGTTTCATTCTCATCGAAATACGAACAGTTATCGCTATTCAAGTCATCATGGTGGACTGACAGTATTTTTCTATCGTCTGTGTTTGGAGCATTGCTGCTGCTGCTACTACTACTGTTGCTGTTATTACTATTGTTACTGTTATTACTGTGACTAGGTTGGTGTTTGCATGTGTTGCTGGTCACGTTTATTTCATCATCGTAGTGTTTTTTCATACTGCAGATATTGCTTTCTAAGTCGGGCCTGTCGAAAGAGTTTGCTGCGTGCTGGGTTTGGAAATGGTTCGGCATCAGTCCGTACCAGTTCCACTGGTCTCCATAGTCACAGGGGTTATATTTCAAAGGCGTTTTGCTATTGACATCCGGTGATATGTTGAGGTCTGGGATGTTTTTTAAATTTGGTAACCACGGTTGAGACATTCCAGGTATTTCCAAGGGAGGCCTTGGAAGCTGATTGATATTGTAACCAGCCGATAGCGGTGCATATTTCATCCACCACATGCTATAAGGGGCACTTAGAGACCTGAAGAAGTCTCCATAACTTGTCGGAACACGTGGTTTAGGGAAAGCGGGGTGGGTCCTTGTTAATAGTGAAGAAGCAGCTGTGTTGTATACAGGGTTTACAGGATAAGAAGGAGCCGTGTGAAACCTTTCGGCCAGGGATATAGGAACGTCGACATCTCCAGAATTCTCTTTTTGGGAGTAAGGAACAAAACCTACGTCTTTACTCTTTGTCTTCGGGTCCAATTGCAGAGTGCCGCCAAGTCTCTTGCGGCTACCCCCATTGAACATGGCTTTGACGTCTTCCCAAGCATGAATAATATCTTCTGAGGGGAGAGGCTCAGCCAAGTGAAGATGTTTGCGCCAAGAATTGAAGTTTGCAGCGTCGGCATGTCTGTACACCGTATTTGGCAGACGATGAAAATGGAATATAAATTTGTTTGGGGAGAAAAACACATTGCAATAGATGCACTTGATGCACTTTGCTCGGGAGCTGTTGTATCTGCAACGGAATAAAAATATAAACAATTTGATAAAAAAACAGGATAAATTACGATTTTGCTTTAAACCAAAGAAGAGTAGTTTGGATATCTACAAAATATTGTAATGCTAGGCAATACTTCAATCATAGAAAGAACATGTATAAAAACATCTCCGAAGTTTCAATGGTCGCAAGATAATTACCGAAACCTTCGTCAACAAGTAGTATTGTAAAGATAAGTCAAACTAAGGGAGCCCCCTCATTTTTCAAACTAATGGTATAACCGGAAATTGGCGGCACGACTAGTAAATAAGATGAAAGTAATCAACTAGGAACTTAACACTACTTTATAGACGATGGAAAAGATTCCAAACTTCTAGAAATACTGTTTCATGACTAGTAGACTCTCGTCGCTTCGACAAACGAGGGTTCAACAGCTGCACCTAATGAGATCTGTTCTGTCCCCTTAAAATGGTGCAAAATCCACATCTCCCCAAATCTATGGATAAACAGCCATCATCCTATGGCTATATGTGTGCAAAGTCAAAACTGAAGATTTCCTGTAGCATCCTCTATCTGTCTCCCGTCTCCTCTTTCCCTATCACCTCTGGGCTAATGAAGAAAGCGTGAGGTTGGCGTTGGTGTTTGTGTTTTAGCTGTACAACCTACACGATGAATATAATTATTGTGGGCATGGTTTGTGCAGAACCAGACCCACTCTTTCGTCCTTCAAATTTGTATTGGTCTGGTGCAACAAATGTTACGAGGCCAGTAATTATCAGGATGCAAAGTATATATGGAGTTACCTTCTCTTACATAAGCAGCTAGAGAGCTGAAGGGCCACATTTGTCCTGGTTCAGTTCATGTGTCAATGAAAGACCTCTTCCGAACTACATATTAATTAAATGTAAAGGCGGCTATAGCAGAATTTGAATCCAGAATCATAAAAAATAAATGCACCTAAAATTATATTAAGACCGACGTTATATCAACTTGTTCATCTTCATTGCCCTACATAGCATCCACAAGATATAGTATGTTTGGAAGCCAACTGTATACAACTGTTTGATTTGATTTCAATTAGCAGCCAATGTATTTTGCTTTTAATTTATTTCCACGAATGTATCAATTACTTTTCTGCTGATTACAGACAATTAGCTATGACCATGCTGGGGAACAGCTGTCTCATTGTTCATTCTTCCCGAGCAGGAAAACCACCAGCGGTCTGTCTCGGGACTATCGAGTATATTTAACAGTTATAAGACATGGGATCAATTATATTGATTTCAGGTAGTGGCAAAAAGGCCGCAAATTTCAGGAGATCTTGTTTGTAGATTTAATCAACTCCGTTATTTCGCTGTTACTTTACGATGAAACGCAAAGTTGACCTCGACTGGGTTTGAACTCGGCGCGAAAGAAGATGAATGATATTGATTGAAATTAATTAATTGAAGCAGTGTTAAATGGGATATAGTTATTCAAATAAATAAAAATAAAATACATAACTACATAGATATCACTGTATTACTACAGCGACCATACTATCGGATGACGTTATACACCGCTGGTCACAATGCGCTTTCTCGCATTGTTGTAGTTTTTCGAATGATGCCAGCCCGTTGGGATATAAATAAATATGGAGGGAAGAAAAAGAGAAAGAATAAAACAGAACCAAGAACAAAAGAAAAAGAACGAGCGTAATCTAATTAAGTAATTAAGAATTAATTCAATTAGTTAATTCAAAATATAGATAAAATAAATTTTTGAAAAAAAAGCGTAAAGAAAGGAATAAATATATATCAATAAAATGAAAAGAATGACAGAAAGGAAAACAAAAAAAAAAAAAATTATCAAAAGAAAAGAAGAAAGGAAATGAAAAAGACAAACATGAAAAAAAGATATGAAGAACACAAAAAATGAGGAAAGTGTGTTATTTCTGTCTGTCTCTTTCTTTCTCTCCTCCATCTCTCTCTCTCTCTCTCTCTCTCTCTCTCTCTCTCTCTCTCTCTCTCTCTCTCTCTCTCCACACATACACATATATATACACACATACATACACATATACATAAATACTCACAGATGCACACACACACTCATACTTACACATACATACATAGATACACCATACAAAAAATTCATATATACATTTCTACCCATATATATATATATATATATATATATATATATATGTGGATGTATGTATACATACACACACACACACACACATATATATATATATGGACATATCCACATACGTACGTAAGTGTATACATACATACATATCAATAACACACACATACACGTACATGCATCCATACATACATATACGTACGTACATAAGTACATGGATACATACATACATACATACATATCAACTCGACGCACAGCGGAAACTCTCAACTCAAAAAATCTTGTCGCTTTGTTAGCGACCGGCTTCAACTCTCTGAAGAACTTAAACAAAACTCAAAGAAAAATCATACATACATAACACATACACATACACACACACAGACACATGCACGCATACGTGCGCGCACGCACACACACACACACACACACACACGCACACAGAATTAACTTGGATGTGGCGTGAGGGAAAAACCAAAATGGTAACAATACCTTGTCGGAATGAAGTGTCCTTGAGATCCCCAGCCACATTTATGGTAAACTTTGAAGTAAAAATTGTCTGGTAGTGTCGGCGGTGAGTTGTCTTCGAGGAATGACTTTACCAGACGTTCGGCTTCTCGTCTGGTTATCAACCCACAACGTCGAGACGACACTGGCATGGCACCAAGTCTTCTGAGAATTTCCAGTTGAATCGGGGTGCACTGCATGCAAGTGATACCCAGGGCTACGCGTCGATTGTGGATTTCATTGTAACTGAACTGACGAAGCAGAGTGTTCGAGATCTGCGCCAAGCACAGTCTTTCTTTGCCTTCGACATACAGAGAGATGATCGGTGTGCCGAACATAACAACAACTCCGACATCGTTCTCGGGAATCTCCGTCGAATGTTTTCCGGATAAGCCACTAACGTGGTCGTCATCAACCGCGTGTTTTCTGCCCATGAAAAGAAGGTCCCTGTTGATCTCGTAGTCGATGGCGGCTGGGTCTCCGGAAATATGAGCTTCTGTCTCGTTCGAATCGTAATTGTCCATTGTTGTTGTTGGTGATCGTGATTGTGTTGTAGTTGTTGTTGTTGTTGGTGGTGGTGGTGCTGTTGCTGTTACTATGAAGAGAGATAGAATAGTAGACATGGTGAGATAGTGAATACACACACACACACACACACACACACACACACACACACACACACATATATATATATATATATATGTAATATATGTACATATATACACACACCTACATGCATACTTCCATGCACACAAACATGCATTCTCTCATATATTACATACATGTATTATATTTGTGTATATATAATAATAATTCTTACAAGGAAAAGTTTGATAGTGATTTCGAAGTTTCGACCAACCAGTCGTCATTAGATTCTGTATGTGTGTGTGTGTGTGTGTGTGCAGGCATACATGTATATACATATTTACGTGCATATATGAATAATGCATATGTATGTTTGTAGGTATATATATATATATATATATATATATAAGATTAAGATTAATGTAATATAAAGCTGAAGCAAATTAACACCAAATATACAGTGCGTGTGTTTTTATTGGCTAAACTGGCAATATGACCATATATATA
>NC_068982.1:70517848-70518257 GCF_001194135.2 Octopus bimaculoides | reverse complement strand
TATATATATATATATATATATATATATATATATATATATATATATCGATGTATACACACAAATATATTTATTTATTTATTTATCTAACTATTCATTTATTCGTGAACAGAAGGAGTGCACAGTACTTAGTATAACCTATCTTTCCCGTATATTATCTCTTGTCTAACAAATGAACGCAAGTACATACCATAGATGTAGACATACGTAGATGCATACAAAGATATATACATACACACAAGCATACAAGCATGTTTATGTATATACATATAAACTGCATATAAGTATGTATGTATTAATGCCTCATAAATAGATGACCACCGATACGTTTATATATTAACGTAACATAATATATGCGTGTGTGTGTGTGTGTGTGTGTGTGTGTGTGTGTGTGTGTGTGTGTGTGTGTGTG
>NC_068982.1:70515419-70516835 GCF_001194135.2 Octopus bimaculoides | reverse complement strand
ATAGGGATTTGAAATCAGGATGGGATGAGTTTTGACTAATTCCATGCACTTAATTGGATTACTCAATGACTCAGTGGAAGTCAAAAGAAACGAATGGCTGAATATAGAATGGATAGCATTTTGTTTCACCGCCGTCAAACCTGAGATGTGTTTTATTTTTAAAGTCAAACACCTTCATTTGAGATTTTATAGCTGGCCAGAGACTTTGGCATTTCCGTTTATTGTTGGTGAAAGTTGTTGTAGTCGTTATTACTACTGTTGTTATTGCTGGTGTTGTTGTTGTTATTGTTGTTGTTATTTTCCTTTTACAGTCGTTGTTGTTGTTGCTGTTGTTATTTTCGTACTTGTTGTTGTTCTGATTGTTGCATAGTTTATTTTCCATCGATAAATGAAACACTGAGAGGAGTGACAACCTTGAAATATTTTGTTTTGTGTTTATGTAATTAACATAATGAGACATAGTGAAGTAATACTGTTTTTTTTAATTATTATTTTAGGCCCAGCTCATCCTTGACCGAGTGGGAATATGGTCAAAGACGTTCCTGTCATGACCATAAAGTGTGACTATAACGTAGTGTGCTTCCCCTTTTTCTTAATTTTATCTGGGAGGAAATTTGACTACTATTTCTAGCAGATCGAGAGACCATATACTGCCTTTGTCTTTTGCTCATAGTGACGTTGTAGTGGTTTAGACCCAGGTAAACCTTGATAGAGCAGTTCTGTGACCAAAGGTATTCCAATCGTGACCAAAGGCATTCCAATCGTGACCAACACTTCATATATATATTGTATGCTCAGGACTGTTTATTTTGTTTTATTTTATTTTTGTTTATTTTACTTGCTGAGTCTAGAAGAAGGGACAGGGTTCATGATCTTTGCAGGCCCTCGAGAGTGCTGAGCTTGATTCCTTTAATGTTTCTTTTAAACTGTTACGGGTCACCAAGTCGCAGGAAAGCGAACAGGGAGATTCCAGGGGGGTTACATTCTGAAGGGAGTGTACGAAGTGGCACTGAAAAGTTCCTGGCTTTAAGGATATCGCGAAAGGCCTGGCTAGAGGTCCAACCCTCCGAGTTCTTTTACAGGGTTTAGAAAAACTGAAGGGCCGTTGCAATAAGTGTGTGAATCTGAGAGGAGAATAAGTTGAATAAAATCATAATTGATCCTCCTGTATTTTCTTTTACCCGAAGCCAGGAACTTTCAGCAATCCGTCGTTTTCACTTTGTATAAGTTGGACTTATTGATATAAATATCTATATATTCATACTTAAAAATTCATCATTTGAAGTCTCCACCTTATTGCTTTCTCTCGTTTTGCATGTATACATATTTTGTATTTCATACCCGAACTATTATATTTAACATATTTAATATATTTAATACATTTAATATATCTAATTTGTTTATCCGCATAATTAC
>NC_068982.1:70509924-70511010 GCF_001194135.2 Octopus bimaculoides | reverse complement strand
GTTTTGCGTAACATTATTAAGCGTACATAAATTCCATCCATCTAATTGGCTATACAAATGCTTGTGCAAAACAACTTTTTGCGCTACCCTGATTATACATAGCAGGATAATCCCTTTTCGCAGGAGCTAGGACGGCAATTTCTGATGAAGCAATTGCTGGCGATCTGTTGCTACACAGTTCTGCCAGAATTCTATCAGATTGGGCAGTAGATGTTGATGCAGCATTTTGCATTATGTTCAAAGTAGCTTCTGGAATGTGATGAATTGCTGCAGTCTGTTGCTGTCATTTTAAACCGGTTGCTGTCTTTCCCCAGCAAACTCTATTCTTTGGAGGCATAGTCTATGTATATATTAAACAGAACAACAAAAGGCAGGGTCAATAGTTTTCCCATTTCGGTAATTTTTCAGATTAACACCCGCACGATTACCTAACCCTAACCCTAAAACCCTAACCCTGACCGTAAAACCGTAACTGTAACACTCACCCTAATCCTAAACTCTAACCCTAACCGTAACCCTAAAACCCTAACCCTGACCCTAAAACCCTAACCCTAACACCGTAGTGAAAATCGTGCGGGTGTTAATCTGAAAAATTGCCCACATTTCTAATGAAGTTCATTGATTTGCAATGAATATCTTTCTCCTTTCTATCATGTCCTAACTTAAACAAAACAATTTATTATTAGTGCTTTGTGTGAGTGGAACCATCTAAACTTGTAAAAAAAGAGGGAGACAGGAAGAGAGAGAGGGGGGAGAAAGGAATATAGAACGGGAATAATGAAGAGAAAGAGAGGAAGGGAGAACGGAAGACAGTTATAAGATAGCAATGCGTGCGCGTGTTTACATAATAAACACACGAAGTAAATCTTATATTTATAATGTTGATGTGTGTATGTGTTTATGTGTATGTTGTTGTTACAGATCACGTATGTGTGGTTGTGTGTGTTTTTACGTTTCTATGTTATGAAAAATATGTTAGAGGTAGAGGAAAGGTATTAAATGAGAGAGAGGAAGAAAAATGAAGAGTGAAAAGGTAAACCAAGTTAATCTATGACTTTGTATGTATCACTTTCTCTCTCTCTCTCT
>NC_068982.1:70506305-70509079 GCF_001194135.2 Octopus bimaculoides | reverse complement strand
TGTGTGTGTGTGTGTGTGTGTGTGTGTGTGTGTGTGTGTGTTTTGTATGTGTGTATTCAGGTGTATGTGCAGCCTCGTGTGTACTTATGTGTTTATTTTTGTAAAGCATACATATATGAATAAAACTACACCTGCAGAGAGAGAGAGAGAGAGAAGTAACGGCTGTGTTTATGTGTGTGTGAGCCTGTATAATCTAGGAAATAGAAATAGAAATTTGCATACAACCTTGACGCATTTGCGTATGTATGTATACGTCAAAAACAGATATATAGGCTTCATTGCGCTGTTAATGTGCATGAGTGTGTGTATGTATGTACGCTGCTTTCTGTTTGTTTGTTTTTTCAGCGTACATGCGTGTGTATGTGTGTGTGTGTGTGTGTGTGTATGTGTGTGTGTAAAAGTGTGCGGTTTTACATGTAAAATTTATGTTTGTGACGCTCACACTGTTTGTCTAACCACAACCTACGCCATGTTACTTACGAACCAATTGTTAAAAACGTAATTACTGACAATGAACAATTTCCTCTCTCTAATTTCCCCCATACCTATCTTTCTTTCCTTTACTCATTCCTTCTCTCACTCCTCCCTTTCTATCTCTTCTAATATATATATATATATATATATACATATATATATATATTCATCCATCTTACTGGTTATCTATCTATATATATCTTTTTATCTATTATCTATCTATCTATCTATTTATCTATCTATCTATCTATCTATCTATCTATCTATCTATCTATCTATCTATTTATCTATCTATCTATCTATCTATTTATTTATCTATCTATCTATCTATCTATCTATCTATCTATCTATCTATCAATCTATCTATCTATCTATCTATCTATCTATCTATCTATTTATCTATTTCTCTATTTATTTCTTAGTGTTTCTCTTTCCCGTCCCTCTCGCTTCCCACGTCTCTCTTTCTTGTCAGTTCTTTCTTTGTATAATTTAATTGCTGCTCTCTGTTGGAGTGTAAAAAATATATATAATTCTCTTCATTGAAAATTCAATAAAAGAAAAGGAAAAAGAAACATTTATAGTTCGATATACCCAAGAGACTTTATGTAGGCTTAACGTTTTAGAGAAGTTGGGTACTTTTCTTCTATTTCAACGGAGAAAACCGGCCCGTCGCACTGATTTAAGTCCATCTCCCGGCGGTCACAGTAAAAGAATTGCAAGATTAAATGTCACAATATCTTTTGAAAATCTATGATCTATGGGCTTGATTTACATGATCAACGGTCGACTACAAAAGCAGGCAACTTAGAGCAATTGTACTGTTGGCCTCTAATTAACACGGTTTTTCCTCTGTGATTTGCCATTCGTTCTTTCGAGTGAACGTGTCTTTAAGTGTTTAAAGAGTTTACGCATCTACGTGCATATGTATGGGACAAAAAGTACAGTTGAAAGTAGATGTATGTGTGTGAGTGTTCGTGTGTGTGTTTTTATATGTATGTGTATATGTATGTGTGTGTGTACAGAGAAAGAGAGAAAGACAGAGAGACAGAGAGAGATAGGGAGAGAAACGTGTGTGTATATATATGTGTGTGTGTGTGCGCGTGTGTATGTGTGTGTGCATATATATATATATATATATATATATATATATATATATATCATGTGTGTGTGTGTGTTTGTGTATGTGTGTATACATGTCGGATTGATGTTTATGCCAGTTGGTTTCTAAAATTATAGTCATACACACACACACGCACACATACACACATACACACACACAATCCCACACATATACTCGTACAACACAAGACATACACGCACACATGTATGTATGTATGTATGTATGTATGTATAAAATCGTACGCGCATTCGTCTTGAATATTTCATTAAGAGCTCCGACTGACTACCTGTGAATGACTGAGCTGTCTGTTTTATATAATGGCATTCAAACGTCTAAGGGTTAATTCTGGTGGAAGTAATACTATACAAACTCGAATAGTTTTCTCCGATCGGCCAGCAGCAGAAGAGAAAGAAGGGAAGAGGAGAAGAGGACGGCAAACGAACAGCTTACTGATTAATTGAGACGACAAAACGCTGTAGAAACCAAACCAACATATTTCTGTTCTGCTGGACTCTTTAGAAGGAGAACACAAGATTTACGAGCAAGCCATCGTTGATATCCGAACTCAACTTTCTTCCTAACTTGGCAGAAATTCTTCTTCTCTCATCAGCCATCAAGTTATCGGTTTGCAATGCA
The DNA here is from genome assembly GCF_001194135.2 of Octopus bimaculoides. Classification (NCBI taxonomy): domain Eukaryota; kingdom Metazoa; phylum Mollusca; class Cephalopoda; order Octopoda; family Octopodidae; genus Octopus; species Octopus bimaculoides. The sequence goes on along the minus strand of NC_068982.1, from coordinate 70,506,849 downwards.
GTTAGTCCCTGCAGATGATGTTTCTTGAATAATCAAGCGGATTGGTTCTTGGATGGGGAGAAAACCGGGACGGTTCCTATGCACATTTTTCAAAGCATACGTCCAATTTGCAGTTGTAATAATGAATGAAGGTAGTGGAACGAGAAAATTAATTCTAATACAATAAAGCGCAATATTAAGAACAACCACTCACATTTCGGATTAATTATTGACTGGTCTGAAGCCATCTTTCATCGAGACATTTAATTCCCTTGATCTAAACTTATGATGACAATCTTTACAAGCGAACTCGAAACACCAGAAAGTTTCGTGAAAGAAGAGAGAAGTTGCAAATAAATCGGAATGTTTCACTTTTTACGCTCCATACATCACTTAACACTGATAAATTGAACTGCGAAGAATTCCGACGAAAACTTCCAGAATATCTTTCATTCAAATCACAATAGACTTCTTCATCTATATTAAGAAAGAATGAAAATGAAAAAAAAAAAAATATCACATCCTTACACACACACACACACACACACACACACACACACACACA
>NC_068982.1:70502861-70503488 GCF_001194135.2 Octopus bimaculoides | reverse complement strand
AGAGAGAGAGAGAGAGAGAGAGAGAGAGACAGACAGACAGACAGACAGACAGAGCTTAGGTAACTTAGATTGGTTTCGGTCATTATCAGCCCAGGCCATGACTAACTCAATAGCACCGCCTGGAAAAATCTTTTAGTTATTTCGGGACACCATGGACCACTCAACCAGAGAGTTGTTGTTGGTTGATACGTATCTAGGTGTAGGGGGTTATCTGGTATTTCCTGGAGCAATTTGCCCAGGTACCGTTTGAAAGTTGTGGTGTCTTTTGCTACTTTAATTTCTTTCGGGATAGCATTGAAAAGAACAGGACCATTTGCAGTGAAGAAATTGTGTCGCAATGTTCTTATGTGATGTGATCTCGACCTTTGTAGAGGACGCATTGCACGGGGACCTAGTCTTGGGTGAATTGTAAACATAATAACGATATCATTTGGATAATATTGGTGGAATATTTTTTCTATGTGGTCCAAATAATGTATCGCTCACGGTGGCGTTGCAGAGAATAGAGTTTCAGCTGTTTAAGTCGTGTACCCTTAACGTAGTTCTCGGGGATATTCAGCGTGACACAGTGTGACAAGGCTGACCCTTTGAATTACAGGCACAACAGAAACAGGAAGTAAGAGTGAG
>NC_068982.1:70500460-70502688 GCF_001194135.2 Octopus bimaculoides | reverse complement strand
TGTGTGTGTGTGTGTGTGTGTGTGTGTGTGTGTGTGTGTGTGTGTGTGTATACATATGTATGTATGTATGTATGTATAAAACCCACACAAATATGTGGCTTTGCATCAAAGTTAATAAAAATGGACAGGATACTTCCAAAGGAGCATTATGATGATTTCGCGTAGAGTTCGTCAATGAATCCTTGCAAAATATTATCTACATTATTTGTACCTTTAAGCAACAGTAGAGTTATTTTTAAATCCATCACTGATTTTATGTAGTTTATAATAGGTTATCAGTCTAGAGTAAATATCTAATTTATGATAAACCTGCTTTAATCCGTCTTATATTGGCGCTAGTCCAATCAAACTTTACATTTTTTCCCCTGGGAAGCCACTATCTTCGTGAATAGATATGTCCAGGGAATTCTCTTGACTAAAAGGTCAAATGTACTTTATAAAACTAAGCTTTGCCCTGAATTATGTAAAATATATTGGTTAAATGGGTTTCAATAAATAGATAAATTAATATAACGTTTACTTCTTCTATCATGTTTATTCGCTTGTTTCGGGAAAGATAAAAATCATATATTACAATACACAGGGAACTTTTCTTCTTAGAAGTTGCTTTTATTTTGTATTCACGCATAATTTAATGTCCCGCAACACGTTTTTACCTCCTCAGTCAATCAATATATGTATTTTTAATATGAATTTTAAACATTATATATATGTCTATGGTGTCTCTGTTGTTCAAATACGTGCCTCTGAGTTATTTCTCTTGTCTAAGTCCCTTGTCTACTGGGGATAAGGTCGGAAAATTGTCACACTGATGAAAGCTACTATTCCTCTCCGTCCTTTTCATAAATGGTCGGTTAACTTTGGAGAAGTCTTGAGTCTTGAGATTATCTTTCTTTCTCGAGAGGAGTTGGTCATAATTACTATTTGGTAATTGTGGTCGATCCTCTAAAGGAAGAGATATAATTTTAATATATCAATAATTTATGTTGTATGGTACTTGATATACCTGTTTTTGTCTATATATATTATAAGTATTTAATGTTACATGTGTTTGTGTGTAGCATATAATGAAACAATACGCCGATTGTGATTATAGAGGGAATAGTAATTTTCCTGAGAGATTGGTGAGTGGGATACGAAGCAGTTTGATATATGTTGCACAGATGACTCTTTGTGGGCAGCAAGTGCAGTATCGTCGGCAAAGCAGCCGGGTTAGTTGTTCCAGTAGCTTGGTGTAGAACTGCAGTCCTTTAATTTCATTAGGCTGCCATCGAGGTCTTCTGTAGTCCTAACGAATATCATATAGAGATGATGATGATGATGATGAAGACACCGCTCTGCTCTATAACATTTCCTATTGCGAAGTACTTTTTGAGTTCGTTGTTGTGTCTAATTTGGCCGCGCTGATCCTCATGTAGCAGAATGACAATGATGAAGATTTTTTTTTCTTTTGTAAATGGTGCATCTTAGTCGTCCCATAGTTGTTCTGCAGGCCCTTCCTACTCACACTGTTGAGCGCTTTGGTAAGGCCTATAAAAGACAAACGCCATGTACAATCACCTGTTCGGTTCCCGACATTTCTCCTGGGCTGCTTGGAATAAATACCTTGTCAACAGTACGCGTGTTTGTTCTAAGTCTATATTAGTTCTTTGAGCTATGCTCTTTTGCATCGACGGGTTTATTTTTCAGAAGTTGTTCTTGCGAGGATTTTTTTCTTCATTGAAAGCAGAATAATTCCCCAGTAATTAAATCAGTCGGTCTTTTACCCTCGTCTATTCTTTTACAAGGTAATGATGGCTGCATCACAGAACGTCATGTTTCCAGCAGAGGAGAAGGAACTCATGAAGTTCGGTGTGCAACATCGGGCTCCAATTCTTCTACATTTCTGTTGGGATTCCATCAACTTCATACTGACTTTCCATTTTTCAGCTGCTTTTTAGCATTTGCAGTCTCTTCTGAGATTCGAAACCGCCCAGATCTGTTTTCTTCGACTGATGATGAATGCAATAAATTGTTGAACCATGGCCTGAGCAGGGGGGTACAAAGAATCGTCTTGAAATGCTTTGACTATTGAGTGCTTGTGTGTGGAATTTTATCAGTGAACAGGTCGCGGTCTCAAAGTGACGAAAATATTTTGGCAAATTAAATTTAAATGTTGAAGTAAATCTAACGGTTTTTGTGTTTTTAAATGGCTTTTAAATGGCAATTATATATATATATATATATAT
>NC_068982.1:70497401-70498574 GCF_001194135.2 Octopus bimaculoides | reverse complement strand
TGTGTGTGTGTGTGTGTGTGTGTGTGTGTGTGTGTGTGTGTGTGTGTGTGTGTATGTGCATGTGTTTGTGTGTGTGTGCTCATGTATGTAAGTGTGCGTATGTGCATGTGTGTGTGTGTGTAAGTGTGCATATGTGCATGTGTGTGTGTAAGTGTGCATATGTGCATGTGTATGTATGTGCGTATGTGCATGTGTGTGCATGTGTAAGTGTGTGTATGTGTGTGCATGTGTGTGTATGTGCGTAAGTGTGCATGTGTGCGCGTGTGTATGTATGTAAGTGTGCGTATGTGCATGTGTATGCGTGTGTGTGTGTGTGTATGTGTGTGTGTGTGTGTGCGTGTGCGTCACAATGCTTATATGTGTATCTGTATGCATACATATATGAATGTGTGCAAGAAGAGATTGGTTTTCCAATCAATTGGTCAATTGCGACGCAGTCCATTTCGGGTCGATTCGACACAGCTCGATTTAACTCGATTCAGCTCGAATTAGCTCGTTTCCGTTCGTCACAGATCGGCCAGTTAGTTGGTTGGTGGAAGACGACGAAGACGGTTGTGTTTGGCTGCAAATGTCAGAGTTGGTTAATTCCAAACTCACTGCACTGAAGACCATCATTTTGTTCCCGTTAATAGTTTTCAAGTTAAGCAAAGGAGTGTACATACACCGCCACTAACCACCACCACCACTACCACCACCACCACCGCAGCAGCCACCACCGCTACCACCACAATCACTACAAGTACCACCATCACCACAACCACCAGCATCACCACAACCACCAACATCACCACAACCACCACCACCATCACCGTCGCATATACTCATACTGCAACTTTCATCGTTAACTTTTTTTCTCAATTTGTTATTGCAAAGACACATACACATGAACAGTCAAAATACACGTAAACACACACAGATACGCACGCATATCCACAGTCACTCTCTCTCTATCTCTCTATCTCTCTCTCTCTCTCTCTCTCTCCTCTCTGTCCTTCTCTCTCTATCTCTCTCTGTTTCTCTCTCTCTCTGTCTGGTTCTCTCTTTCTCTTTCTCTCTCTCACACGCACATACACACACACTCACAAGTTTGCACACACACACACGCACACGCACACACACACACACACACACACACACACACACACACACACACACACACACACACACACACAC
>NC_068982.1:70493911-70496816 GCF_001194135.2 Octopus bimaculoides | reverse complement strand
ATATATATATATATATATATATATATATATATATATATATATATATAAAGAGATACGCATACACATATATCTATATATCTACGTATAATATTTGGATAAATATAAGCGTGCACACACATACATACGTACACACACACACACACACACGCACATACACACATTTAAACACACTTTTATACGTACACTCATGCACACGCATAAAAACGCAAAGCAGAGATACGAATACGCGCGTGTGTGTGTGTGTGTGTGCATGTTTGACGGATACGTTCACACAAAATTGAATACACATACACACATGCACACTCACACACAACAACACACACAACCATGCACATATACACACAGAACCATAAACTGATACATAGACATGCATACGTCCATAAGTCGACCTGAGTCAATATAAATTAAAATTATACACAATAAGAGGAATTAAAACCCAATACTAGCTAAATATAAACTAGTAACGTTTTATTTATTCACTGCCGATACTAACACATCTTCAGCTACCACCACCACACTACTGCTACTATTGCTTATACTACTTTACAACTAAAATTCTTCAAGGTGGTACCCCAGCCTGGCCGCAGTCTAATGACTGAAACAAATATAAAGTGAAAATAGGGAAAAATAGGGAAGATCTTACTTATGTTTGATATATACTGAATCACTAACAGATGCTCCCTCATGGACCCGCTTTGGGGTCTTGGGACACACATCGTTTGTGCTCCAGCTTCATGCCTCCCAGAACACGTTGCAAGCTTGTTACTAGTTGTACTGGTATTGGATCGAGACTGCAATATATTTTTCGAACGGACATCTCTATCTAAGAACTGAACGCGTCCCTTGTTAAATAGATACAACGAACTTTACGATTCGGTTGTTCTTTCGATCTCTTTTCCTATTACAGCTTGTAGTTGTTTTATTCGTACGAGACACCAAGCTGGTATTTGTATTGGACCGGCGAAAAGTTTAATTGGAAAATGTAACGGCGCTTGCTTCTGATAGAATCCTATGGAAGAGATGTCTGAGGACTACCTTCACGACCTTCCCAGGAAAAGTGAGCGGAGAGGCTGGCTGGCTGGCTGGCTGGCTAACTGACTGAGTAAATGGATGGATGGATGCATCCCTTGAAATAAATCGTTTTTAAAATGTCCTCTGATAAGTTTGTATTCGAACAAATAGTGCCTCGTCATTCCTGAATGGTTTCCACAAAAGCGTAAAGGCGATTCCTATACGAACTGTCAGTAAAAGAATATAAGGCAAAGGAATATGGCCCGATCGAAGCCAACAAACTGTTCGTTTGTTAACCTCATTCAGATATATTTTAGCATAATTGTTTAATACTTTTCGGTGATATACTTAGCTAGTATTCGCGTCATTTATAAAATTTTCCACCCTTACACCTCGTCTTTCTACATATACTGTATCGAGATTTTGTCTGCTTCGTTAGTTTTCCTAAATTTATACATTCATCTTTATACATAGAGATATAGATGCAAATAATGGTACTTTCCTATTATCAACAGTCAATTCTTTTTTTTTTTTTTTTAGTGAAGGATTAATAAATAAACTGCCTTGTAAGTGGGTTTGGTAGACAGAAACTAAAATATGCCCGTCTGATACATACATATACCTACCTACCTACCTACCTACCTACCTACCTACTTACCTACCTACCTACTTACCTACCTGCCTACTTACCTACCTACCTACCTACTTACCTACCTACCTACCTACCTACCTACCTACCTGCCTGCATACATACATACATACATACATACATATGTGTAAAAAGGTTGAATTAAATTCGTCCTTTAACTTGGAGGTTTCCAAAAAAAACAATTTCTAATATTTATTCTTCATATTTTGCTGGTAGCTTACTGGCGTAAATTTACGAATATGAAGATAATACTTGTATATGGTGTGTTGTGAATTTATGGAAAGAAATCCCAAAACGCTCAACAATTTTGTTAAAAATGGAGAAGAGATGTTAAAATATATCAGAGAATTTTAATTCGTGCAAACGATCGTTTCGTACAGCGATATAAAAATCATGCAAATTCACGGTTGAATAGAATTAATTAAATTAAATTAAATTAAATTAAATTAATTATATATCACTGTACTCTTCAGTACAAGAAGTATAAACAAAATTTTTACAAAGGACTCGAGAAAGGAAATAGCAGAATAGGATCTAGGAGATTCATATTTATCCTTATGGGAAAAAGAGATGTGAGTCCAGATGGGTATTAACTAAAACTAAAGGCTGTAACGGTTATTTGAAAATATAAGAAAAAGAGGTTTCAGAGACGTTCTTTCTATAGATGAGTAAGGATATTAGAAATTCTAACTCCAAATAAGTCGCGTAGGGTAACGATGGTATAGAAATGTCCAATGGAAAGGCATGGCTATATTTGAATTAAGATATGATCTGACAGTTAGAAACAGAAATTAGCGTGGTGCATATTTTAAAAAATTTTAATACATGAGAACGAGGTTGATCTTGAGGATATAGTGTATAAAGAGCTATTGAATTGTTAACGCAAAAGGGTTAAAGAGAGAATAAGATGCGTAAAATGGACTTGTGTTTGCATAAGAACTAATATTCGTTAGTATGTATTAAATATAAGGTAGAAAACTAAGTAAAAACAGAAAAAAATAGTTGTTAATATTACAATTTAGATAAATTATAAATACTTGCTGTGACTATAAAGATGACAAAAGAGCGCTCAGAGATATATTATTTCATGCAGGAATACGGAAAATAACAATGTAGGGGAGAAAAATGAGCTGGGAACACATACATACATACATACAAACACCAACACACACACATATATATGTGTGTATATATATATATATATACATATATATATATATATATATATATATATATATATATATA
>NC_068982.1:70489885-70493079 GCF_001194135.2 Octopus bimaculoides | reverse complement strand
ATATATATATATATATATATATATATATATATATAATGTGTGTGTGTACCCACAGCCACAAATATACACCCACCTACATACACCACACACACACACATAAAGAGACATGGAGAGAGATACGTACATACTTATACAAATATTTTGTGGATATGTACATACATATAATTCCATAATTACACAGACATAAAATTGTGTGTATATATACGAATACCTATCCACGTACATACATATATACATACATACATACATACATACATACATACATACATACATACATACATACATACATACATACATACATATACAGTTCCAGTCAAAAGTCTTAATGCAAAGCTGAAATTTAGTATTTTTTTCCAATCATATTTTGAAATAAAGATTTTTAAAAAAACTAATTACCAACTAGATAATTGCAAGTAGCAAAGTTAATTTATATAACGTTTTATAGTATATGAACGATGAGATATTAGTTTATATTTTCATGTTTTGTTTGACATTTCTAATATGGCAAAATACATAAATATTTTATAAATTTATGGAACTATCATTCTAAAAAAAAAAATGGGCTCAAATTGTTACTTTATGTAGCAATGGTTTCAAGTTCAGGAAGATATCATCTTAGCTAAATATATTCATTGGTGCTCTTCAGAAAGATTTGTCTCTATTTCATTATACAGGTGGATACAAAATTATTTGGCAGACCCGTACTAGAAATCTTCAAACTTATCGTATGATTTCTATTGCATCCCCATTTACATCTGGCAGTGGCTTGAAAACACAGTTGCCAGTGATAATAAAGTGCAGTACTAAGATAATAAAGACATTGATTGTAAGAAAAACGTCAGTTTAGTTGCAAGATATCTAACGAAAAAAAAGCAACAACGCGGGATTGGCTGTAATTTTTCAGGGATTATAAAACAAATTTGATCAAAAAAATGACTGGCTTAAAGTAATAGTTAATGATGAAATTTTCATTAAGCAAATTGCAATTTATGTTCGTTTCGTTCATTTCAACCCCAGGTAGACACTTGCAAGAATTAAGCAATGACCATCCACCACGATATGAGGGAACGAACACTTCTGCAAGGAAAAGAGCTGGCATTTGGATATCTCGAAGTTAAATCTATAAAATTTAAGACCTAACTGGACATTCTTAACAATTTGTCAACTCAATTAATCATCTATGATTGCATTATATTCCAAAAGGTTGGTTCAAACTACGGTTACGTAAGATATATGAATGAGTTGGCGTGGTTGGCGTTTTTCGGCGATGGTCGACGGTATTGCACAGACAGTAACTTAACCACATCTGCTGTGCCTAGACTGTTTCATGAAGCGAGTGCCTAGACTGTTTCATGAAGCGAGTGCTTAGACTGTTTCATGAAGCGAGTGCCTAGCCCCGAGGACACTTAACACCTCTCCACTCATGGATATGCTACAAAGGAAAGACAACTCAATACATTTGCAGTATCCTTGAAGTCGAAGGGGATGCAAGATACTGATTAAGTAGAACCGTAAATATCTGCCTTAGCGTTTCCTGACAACGGATTTTCTTTAGGAGTTTATTCCCTTAGCCTTTTTTTTAAACACTCAAAATATTACCCTACAAGGCAGCAGGGATTTTTCTTATATTAATGGACATGACACCGGGTAAATACTTAGTGACATTTCGTTCATTTTACGATTTAAGTTCAAATTCCGCCGAGGTCGACTTTGCCCTTGATCCTCTCAAGGTCGATAAATTAAGTACCAGCTGACAACTGAGGTCGATGTAATCGACTTACCCCTCCTCCAAACATGCTGGCCTTGTCCCAAAATTTGAGACCAATATTAAGGTGCATGGTTTCTGCAGAGCCAGTCCCACTCTCTCGTCCTTCAAGCTTGTATTGATCTGGTGCAACAAATGCCACAACCCAGTTATCAGGATGAGGATAAGTATGTAAGTACCTCCTCTTAGATGGGCTAGATGAAAAGCTGAAGGGCCTCATTTCCCCAGGTGCGTGTGAGTAACTTTTGTTGGGATGCGTGTAAGTGACTTCTGTTGGGGTGCGTGTAAGGGACTTCTTCCGGAAACAATTCCATGACATGCTAATTTACCCACAGCTGGGAGCCGGACAGGTACTGCAATTCCGGATCAGAGTAAACTTGGAAATAATAATGGCTTAGAGGTTGTTACACACTCTGAAAAACCCTGGAACTCCGGAACCAGAACCCTACTATTTGATGTAGTTTGGAGTCATACCCAGGTTGACATTGAGTGTATGATATCATTTTACTGGATAAACGGCCAGGATGATCTCTATGTTTGAACATTAAAAAAAATACATGGTGTTATATTTTTAAAAATCAACACAAAACTACTGTTTAAAATGCTGCTTCGTCGAAGCTGAAGGACCTCATTTGCCCCAAATCCCTTGTGGTGCGTGTGAGTGACCTTCTTCCGGAGATAATTCCATGATATGCTAACAGATACTACTACACCGAGTCAGAGTATACTTGGGAACAATAATGGCTAAGAAATGGGTCCACACACCGCAAAACACTGGAACTCTCGAACCAGGACCCCACTATCGGATGCAATTTAGAGTCGTACCTAGGTTGGCATTGAGTTAATATTATTTTACTTGGTAAAATGCCAGGATGATCTCTGACTCTGAACATTAAAGAAAATACATAGGATTATATAGAAAAAAACAATCAACACAAAACTACAGTTAAAAATGCTGCTTCATCGATCTCCTGTTTGAAAGAGAAGCTACAAGATTGGACAGTAAATGACCAGAGATTACTTACACAAATCTAAAACACATAAATACCAGGCGCGACCAGGTTGCTGCTTTATTGGTTATAAATGGTTATCATACCAAGTGTTGAATATTATAAGTTTGATATTTGTACTTTTATATATTGTTGCCGGATTATATACTTTGTTAGATATTTTATATTGTACAATGCATTGTTCTTTCAGCGACATCATTTATATTTTTATCAGTGTCTTTAGATCTTTCAACATAATATAGAAACCTGTGTGTGCATGCGTGCGTGCGTACGTACGTACGTATGTATGTATGTATGTATGTATGTATGTATGTATGGATGGATGGATGGATGTGCGCATATGTATATATGGATATATATATATATATGCATATATATGTATATATATATATATATATATATATATATATATATGTGTG
>NC_068982.1:70488136-70489840 GCF_001194135.2 Octopus bimaculoides | reverse complement strand
TGTGTGTGTGTGTGTGTGTGTGTGTGTGTGTGTGTGTGTGTGTGTGTGTGTGTGTGTAAGAACGACCGTGCGAACTCAAAAAGGAGAAATGGTGACGAATGGAAAAACAGGAGAACTCCTTTTATTTTATACGCGTCACACGGTCAAATACAAAATATTATATCGAAGATGATATACAAATAATGTTATACTACGATAACATTAGTGAATTCGTAAATACCAGTAATGAAGAGACGATATTGAACACAACCGTATAAGATGATTAACAGAATTATTTATTGTGTCGTTAAAACGTATGTCTGTGTGTGAGTGTGAATGCGACAAATAAAAACATAATAAAAGACAGGCCGTCGTACAGAGAAAAGAGTGTATGTAAGTGATACATGTATGTGTATGTGAGATATTACAGCAGATAGAAAGAGTCAGTAACACATGAGCATTTATACCAGTTCTTGAGTACACAATAGGAAGAGTCTGTATGTGAAAGAAGTTGAGGCTGTGTGTGGCAGTGCTGATCACTAGTTGTGATGCTGGCTTCCATGCCGGGCCGGGCTCTTGAAGACAGACGTTCGTCGCTGGCTGAATTCTCTTGTCTGTTTATTTATCGTGGTGAAGCTGAGTCACCAAACAGAATCGAAGAGAGAGAGATGTGCCGCGGTGGTTTGGATTGGTGTACATAGAAAGTCGTGTTGACTATGGTTGGAGATGCTGGTGGCGATTGATGCTGCTTAGTAGTAATCGTAGAATCGTGTTGCTGTTGGTGATGTCGTTGGTGGTCATCGTTGGACGAAGCTGTTGATGTTGTCGCTGGAACTGCTGCTGCTGCTGCTGTGTGGTACACGGAACAGTCTCTATAGAGAAACTGAACCGAGACGAATTTGGCCGCTGAATTAAAGCATTTTATAGTTGATGGTAGGCTCACAAGACATCAGAAAAATACTCTATCACGTGACCTTATTAGGGGCCGTGATTGGTCAGTTTGCGTTCTGGCGGGAACGGTTCGAAGAAGTTGCCGCTTCGAATAATAATCAGTCACGTGATGACAAGGAATGTGTTTTCCGCTACGCCCTCGCTTGTTTATATTTAAATGAGAAGATTGTATGTCATGGCGATAGTAGTTTTTATCTAATGGCGATGGGTAGTTTCACTACATATATATATTCATCTTTTTATCTTCTTACTTGGAACTTGCTGGGGTATCGCCTTGAAGAATTTTGAATCGAAGGGATCGACACCAGTACTTAAATTTGTAATTATTGTATCAGTCTCTTTTGTGTGTGTATATACGAATACCTACCCACGTACATACATACATACATATTTCTTCCTGATACCTTAGTAGCTTCTAAGTGGAAGTGAAGGCAGCATGTTCTTTGTCTATCTCCTTACCCTCTTGGAGATTTTAAGTAAAATTATACTAACGTGTCCATCTGTTTTAATTTAATTAAATTCTATGTCTTTGTGCAGCTGAGGATTGCTCTGCATTTAAATTGATGTATTGGTTGTAGTGTTCAGTTAAATGGAGTTGCCTGAAACGATCGTACTGCATTACCTCTGGATATCCTGGTTACTTTTATATATATATATATATATATATATGCATGTATGTATCTATGTATCTATGTGTGTAGATATATGAAATTTAAAACAGGTGTATTAGTTTGACGCTCGAGAAAATGAAGAAGTCTTTTACGTTTCGAGCCT
>NC_068982.1:70487210-70487812 GCF_001194135.2 Octopus bimaculoides | reverse complement strand
AGAGAGAGAAAGAGAGAGAGAGAGAGAGAGAGAGAGAGATAGCGATGGATAGATAGATAGATAGATAGATAGATAGATAGATAGATAGATAGATAGATACTGGGTCTGGTGAATGAATTGTCTAAATTACGCAAAAATGAAAACAACACTGACATCTCATTTTAACAGATATATTTACCAAAATTACATAAAAATATCTTGAAAAGCTAAAGACTAGATTTATTCAATAGAATCACATATATAGATATGAATGTAAGTATGTGTACATATAAAATGGCGTTCTGCCAAGTTTGCCTTAACAGTAATGGTTGAAACAAATTGGAGAAATCGAATCACACTACACACATAAACACATCCACGCACATGTAAATGCATACGTATGTGTGTGCGTGTACGTGTATGTGAGTGTGTGTGCGCACGCTGAGAGAGAGAGGGGGGGAGAGAGGGGGAGAGACATATATGTATATTGTACATTTGTATACATATGCATGTCTATATATATGTATGTATATATATATATATATATATATATATATATATATATATATTATACACGCGTACACGCATGTGTGCGCGTTATATACACGTATATACACACCTAC
>NC_068982.1:70482960-70487030 GCF_001194135.2 Octopus bimaculoides | reverse complement strand
TATATATATATATATACATATATATTATTTTTGTACAAGATTTTCTTTTGACAGTGACTTCGAAGTTTCGATCAGCTAATCCATTGTCAGGAGTACGATGATGGTTTAGGTAGTCGAAACGTCGAAGTTACTGTCAACAACATTCTGGTAAAAGAATAATAATGTTGTGCCCTAGAAAAGTATAGAGTAACTCATCAGATTAATGTCAAGTTGTTTTTATCATAACTGAACATAAAAATAGGCATCACTATATGTACAAATATACATACATAAATGCACAAACGCAAACACACACACATGTGTTTATTTTTATTTAACAATAAACTGAAGGATTTTTCAATACTCTTTAGTAGTGTACTTATTCATTAATTTTACAAGGAAACGATTGACAGTGAATTTGAAGTTTATATATATATATATATCTGCAGAGATTCATCTTTATCAATACACAAAAGGAGAGAGTATGATGTGGGGCAAAGTAAAATAAGAGCTAAACAGACAAGCAGTGTTTGAAACATCGATTTTTTTTCCCCCTTTTTCTTTTCACTTTTATTGTTTACAACCAACGCAAACTTTTAGACTGACCGCTTTCTCCGTTAAATGTCTGAGTTAAATGTCTGTCCCGCAGTCAGAGAACACAGTGGAAAATGTTTAATTCATTAGACATATTCAGTTGGCATCGGTTACCGTACCCACTACCTTCAGCATCACCACCATCTGCGCCTCACTACACCGACCTACGTTCTTATTTGGCAGTTAGGTCTCCTGGTCGTAGTGTGTGTGTGTGTGTGTGTGTGTGTGTGTGTGTGTGTGTGTGTGTATGTGTGTAGTGTACATCGTCAAGGGCTCACACTCTACCGTCCGCCATGTTGGTAGTAGCAATGATGGCTATTACAGCAAAAATCAATCAAATTGCAATAACCTTTTCAGTGGAATTTATTAATCAACAAACTATGTTATTTATCACCGTTCGGAAAGGAACAAGTCATTCCTTTCCTCTCCAGCAATCGGTGGGTGGTGGATGGGAGATGGTAATGGGGATGGTGGTGGTAATTGTAGTAGGAGTGATAGTGGTGGTAGTTGTTGTGTCAGTTTGGGGATGCATCGTCTGCTGTAAACAGTTTTATGAAAGCTGATACAAAATGGAATACAGAAGGACGACAGCTTAAGATATAAATTACGTGATATATCTTTTATCTTTTATTTGACTGCGGGCATACTAGGGCACCGCCTCGAAGAATTCCTGTCGAATGAATCTATCCCAGTACCATTTTTTTTAAAGTCTAGTACTTGTTCTGTCGGTCGCTTTTTAAATACATACATACATACATACATGCATACATACATACATACATACATACATACATACATACATACATACATACATAAAGCGTTCGACTCTGTGTCCCACTCATGGGTTATAGAATAATTTCACCTTGCTAAAGTACCAGCTGTTTTAGTGAATGTCAATGAAAGACTGACTGCAACATTGTCCACAGAGTTATGTCTGACAACTACATACCTACATGATGATACATGATGGCCGTCCACTCGTGACCGAGGAAGACCATTGCCGACCTTCAGGAACATCGTGCGCTCTAGGACTAACTTATATTTTGCATTTACGGCTCCGTTATTGGCTAAGGAGACCTGCTCTTGACAAGCATACACGACTGCAAACATTGCAGACCAAGCTTTCCCCATTCACTATACGAGCCGTGCGCTTTCGCGCAGTTCTCTTAAGTTCTTCATGCTGATTACGTGCTCTCTCAAAAGTATCGATCCCCTCCTTAACCTGCTTCCTCCATCCGTGGCGCTGACAGGCATTGTTCTCCCAGTCAGTGTCCTGCATATCACAGGCCTTTAATGAGGACTTGACACAGTCCTTAATGCGCAGCCTTGGTTTCTGTCGGAGTCTCCTTCGATTCACAAGTTCTCCATATAGCATCTGCTTAGGAATCTTGCTATCCTTCATTCTAATAAAAAAAAATTCTAGACACACAGATCCTGAGGACAGCTGATATCTTGAGTATTGAAGCGATGGTGCACAAGCACCGGTTACGTTGGACTGGACACATACCTACATACATACATACATTTGCAAAAAAGAAGACTGAGAAATACTCGGTTTCACGGGGAAAGAGCAAAAGAACTGACGCAGATTCTCCAAATCTAATCTCATAGTGGCAGAGTGAAGGTTTGTATGACATTTCAAAAATTCTCCATCGGAGATCCTTATGTGAATAGATGCACACAGTTGGATGTATGCATCGACAGTTCAACCAACACGCTAACTCAGCCACATATTTACAAACACAGGGAACCTTCTTAACTCAAAAAGACTTGTCACTTTGTTAGCAACTGGCTTGAACTCCATCAAGAGCTTAAATTAAACTCAAGGAAAAAATCATACATACATATATACCAGCATCGTAATGAAATAGTTGTAAAGAACATAAAAAATTAAAAAATATGTGTAAGAATTTTCTAATACAGAACTCCCAAAAGAACTCTATCTAGCACATTTGAGTTCTTCACCAATTAATGATTAATACTTACACTATATAAAATATTGTAAAATTGATATATTTTGCTAATGTTACATTCATATATATATATATATGTGTGTGTGTGTGTGTGTGTGTGTGTGTGTGTGTGTGTGTGTGTGTGTGTGTGTGTGTACGTATATATGTATTATGTATATGTGTATGCATGTATGTATTATATATATATATATGTATGTATGTATGTATGTATGTATGCTTGTATATGCATGTATGTATGTATATACACGGTACGTCATTTTTTTTTTAGGTCATATGTATGAGTTTAGAAAAGCTGAATTTGAAGACAAATTGGTACAAATAATCTTGAAAATTCTTTTATCACGCATATTAAATAAATCCACCGTTAATATTAATGGCTTCTTCAATACGGGGTTGGAAGCGTCGACATCCCGAATCGAATTATCTTTCTCAATATTAGACATAGTGCTGATTATGGCGGACTTGGGAGATTGTATGGTGTTATGGGGATATTGATTGACCTCTCTCCCAACTACACCGCATACGTAATAGTCCAGTAGACTGAGGTCTGGTGAGCTACCAGATCATGTGTCTTGTTAGAGGACTTACGGTCTTCCGATGCGTACTCTTTCTATCCAAGGCCTCATGACTTTCGCCAACACCTCTGTGTAGACGGTTACAGTGACTGTGAAAAAAAGTAAGGATGATTCTGAGAGTGGTCAACAACGAGATATCTCTCTCGTTACTAACCACTCCCAGAACCATCACAGTTGCCGGAAACCGAGTATGCATGACCGTTGGCACCTCATTAATAAAACTCTGCATAACCATCGGTCATGCCTTCGGTTTACTTTTTGATCGAATTTTTTCTCATCGGAGTAAAACGAAAGCATTGGTGTTTTAATTTGTTTAGCAGGCGCTTTGCACGGATCGAACGATTCTCTCTCGACACATCCGACATAAACTGACTCCTCCACATTGCATACTACCTGTACTGGATGTCCTCATGCACAACTTTTCTGATAGTGCATTCTGATATTGTAAATTAACTTCATGAACTTTGTAAATCTCTGAAGAGGCCTAGAGAATCATACATGTACCTCTATTTCATCCATTTCATCTATCAATTACTCCAGCTTACTGGAGTTATATAGATAGAATGAGGTATGTCACCCCTAGGCTGAAACAGCTGTAAGACATTGTTCCTTCTTCGGTCACCAGATGTCCTTTTTAATTTTTAATTACTGATATGACATAATATGTCACATGTGTTTGTATATTATTTTTATTGTCCTCTTAGTTGAAAAATAAACAGGTAAATTGACATAATACAATGTCTGCAAGTTGATGAGTACCACATATTCCCTTCCATTTTCTTATTACTATATAAATTAAGGGTTAAATTTCCTTTTACCCGCACCCATTTATTGCACTTGGTAAAAACAATAGTGTAATAATAATTGGATATCCTTCCAGCAGAATATTGGATAGATATTATTCCTTAGTGGGTTGGATTCACAACCCCTAACTTTCTTGGATTATATA
>NC_068982.1:70479411-70482830 GCF_001194135.2 Octopus bimaculoides | reverse complement strand
ATATATATATATATATATATATATATATACATATTTATATATTTCGTTCTTCGTATTTGTAATTATGTGTGTGTGTGTATGTGTAAAATTGAGATTATTATATAAGAATGACTAAGGTGAATCAGAGTCAAGTTAATTATAAAATTCGTTTTCGTTGGGATTTCAGTTTAGTCAGATGACGTATTCAGCGAGTGCTTGAATAAGTTGTCTGGTTAAAATTGAAGTCTCAGTCGACACGAAGCTTATATGCATACATGCATATATACGTACATTCACATACACACCCAGCCAACCACAGATATGTATACGTATACATATATACCTGATTTTAACCGTGGAACTCGACATAGATAAAGTCATAAATAATAGCGTGTAAATACTGAATTAAAATCCCTTTGACTGGAAAAAGTTGATGGCTGCCCATGGAACTCGAACACACATTTGTAAACATGGCAGACATTCTAGCATTGGACCAAAGCAATCCTTCGAATTTCTCCATCCATTTTTAGAAGTTATTCTTTCGTCGTAAGGTTTTAGAAACTTAGAGAGACTCGAAATAATTCTTACTGTATGATTAGTTCTATGTTTGTAAAGTGCTCATAGATTGCTCATAGGTTGCTTATGTGGAGGCAGGTGGCTCAGTGGTTAGTGTGTTGGACTCTTGATCGTAAGATTGTGGTTTCGATTCCTGAGCCAGGTGATGCATTGTGTTCTTGAGCATAACACTTCATTTCACGTTGCTCCAGTTCACTCAGCTAGCAAAAAATGGGTAATCCTGCGATAGACCGGCGTTCCGTCTATATGGGGAATATATACGCCGTGAAACCGGCCCTTATGAGACGACATGACTCGAAAAGGTAACTTTACCTTTCTTATTTTTTTACCATAGGTTGCTCATAGCTTCCACTTAACTTATTCAAATCGCTTTGTACTTCTGCCTGACTATGGAAGTACGGCTTCCATTTTCTAGTCAGACAAAAATACAAAACACAAAATACGAAAAGAAAAAACGTTATATAGAATGTATGCTTTACAATTTCATGTCTACTCTACGTGCGTGTTATCATAGGCCTACTTAGTGGCCCGGATTTAAAATTTTAAATGGTAGATGTATGAGGTATGAAAGGACCGTCGTGGCTGATCGTGGCTGAATGGCTAAGAAGTTCGCTTCCTAATTATGAAATCCCATGTTCGATTTGATATCTTCATTGTAGACTCGGATCGATCCGAGCCTTGTATATGAAATTGGGTAGATGGAAACCGTGTAGAAACCCGTCGGATAGACGACAGCGGCAATAAAATGGTTAAAAACGGGGTCGCCATGTGAGCAGTACAGTTCTAAGGTACAGGCATTCTGAGCAATTGTCTGGAGTCTCCAGAAGTCTAGGGGACATAATGCTTATCTATATGTGTTGTGACTTGCTGTCAATAAATATATATACTATAGGCCCTAGTGTCTTGCTTTAGTGTCTTGCTCAAACGCTCAGGAGGCCCTATGAATAGTATAATTTCATAATACTTCAATACATCTCTCGGGTCCACTAGCACCTAAAGATGATCCTGATCATGGCCCAACCCTATACTAAGTACTTAATTACACTCATCCCGGTAAAATACTAACAAAATTATTCATTATATAATACATATTTTACTTATACTCTTTACTCTCTTTACTCTTTTACTTGTTTCAGTCATTTCATTGCGGCCATGCTGGGGCACCGCTTTTAGTCGAGCAGATCGAACCCAGGACGTATTCTTTGTAAGCCTAGTACTTATTCTATCGGTCTCTTTTTGCCGAACCGCTAATATACGGGGATGTAAACACACCAGCAACGGTTGTCAAGCGAAGTTGGGGGGGGGGACAAATACAGACACACAAACACGCACATACATATATACGACGGGCTTCTTTCAGTTTCCGTCTACCAAATCCACTCACAAGGCTTTGGTCGGCCCGAGGCTATAGTAGACGACACTTGCCCAAGGTGCAACGCAGTGGGACTGAACCCGGAACCATGTGGTTAGTAAGCAAGCTACTTACCACACAGCCACTCCTGCGACTTATGTTTATAATTTTACTTATGTACTTATGTGTGGTGTTTATAATACAACAAAGACTTAATAAAGAGAAGCAGCAAGAGTCGAGTACCTTCTCCATGAACACAGCCAGGCACTGGAGTGTTGAATTGAACCATTATTCATTCTCCTGTTAGAATGACCCCCACGTCCCACTTCCTCCAACCTCACTCATGGATTCAGTCAGCTGTGACTGGCAGACTTATGCTGAACAACCGGGAAAAAGAAAACAGAAGCATAGAGGAAAGCACCAGGAATCACAAAAGCAGTGTCTGCTTGCTGATACATACATACATACATACATACATACATACATACATACATACATACATACATACATACATTCCTTAAACTAAAAGGCGGTGCTCTAACATGGCCGCAGTCAGATGACTAAAGTAAAAGAACAAAAGAATATATATATGTGTGTGTGTGAATGTATATATATATATATATATATATTTCTGCTTTCTGAATTACGTTTTTTCTAATGTAGTAATAGCCTTTCGGCTCTATCAAATTACATTTTTGTAATTTCCTCTATGAGCCGTTCAAATCTCCAAAGTTGTGGTATTTTTTCGGCAGAGGTTAATAAGACCAGATCTGCATAGTTAATCAGCTTCCAGTGACCGACTCACGACTGTTAATTGATTGTATCTCAACAAACCAGCTTTAACTCTTTTCATTCGTTCACGTTAGTCTACACGCGCGCGCACACACACATACACAGACACAGACACACACACAAACACACACACATTAACACACAAATGTCTGATACAATACATTCATCTGGGAACATTTATGATGATAAGCATGTGTAAGAGTGTATGTACATACGTATATAACTATATATATATATATATATATATATATATATATATATATATATATATATATATATATACACATACATATATACATATACACATATGTACACATACATACACCATACATGCATACATACGTACATACATACATACATACAAGCATGCATATATCGTTAAATATATATATATACATTTATATATGAATTATATAATATATATATACACATGTATATATACAAAAACATACAAATAAATACATGTATTTATGTATTCATATATACACCTTGTCTGTGTATGCGCTTGTATATATATATATATATACGTTCATACATACATATATGTATGTATATGTATATATGTATATGTATATATATATATATATATATATATATATATATATATAATATATATATACATACATATATATATATATTATATGTAGGTATGTATGTATATATACATGCATACTTAAACAAACACACGCATATACATATGCATCACACACACACAATCACA
>NC_068982.1:70477156-70478625 GCF_001194135.2 Octopus bimaculoides | reverse complement strand
ATATATATATATATATATATGCATATATACATAAATAAAACAAATATATATTATATACAAATATATTCATGTATACTGTATACATTTGTATTACATTTATATATGCTTACAGATGTATATTCTATATGTATGTATTAAATAGGCATATGCAATTGTGCGTCTGAATGTGCGTGTCTGTTGCGTGTGTGTGTGTGTGTGTGAACTGTGTGTGTGGGTGTTTGTGTGTATATGTGTATGAGAGAAATAGATATATTGATATACAAATATGTATGTATATGTATAAATACACACACGCGTATATACATGCATTTATATACATACTTAAATGCATAATACATACATACATACACACACATATATTTACCCGCATGTGTAAAGAGAAAGAGAAAGAGAAAGAGGGATAAAAAGAGAGCGAAAGAGAGAGAGAGAGAGAGATGCTGACTGACAAATAACAAAGTACGGGACAGTCAGATAGGAGGTGCAGGCAGAAATAAAGCCATCACTTTCTCATCGCTGCTAACTACACTGTAATACACCAGAGGGCGCTACTAAATGGACATGGCGTAACGATTAGAATGAGGTTCAGAAAGAAGAATACACACACACACACCAATATATATATGAGTATTTGTGCTCATAAAAGTCCATGCATTTATGTATGTGTGTGTGTATGTATACATGCATGCATGTGTGTCTGTAGTCATGCAGTATACAGGCAATATCTCGTAACCTTTTCTCTTGTGTTGATGCCTCATTGATTGCTTAACACTACTGTAGAATATAACCTCCGCTCTATCAGTATTTTCGGCCTCCAAATAAACGCATGGTGGTATGATTATTAATTAGCAAGAGGGGATTTTTATTATATTCTGGGTGTTGTGACTGATAAATATCTACAATTTTATTTTTGTTTTGTGCTTTTGTACTTTATTTTGTGCGTATCTGTTTCTCGTGTTTACTTTATTATTTATATATAAAAGAAAAAACTAAATATTGAATGCTCAGTCGCTAACCTATGAGGTCGTAGGGCAGCCACTGAAAATTTTACCCTTTGGCGGTGTCTCGTGTGTGGTTTCAAACCAAACGAAAGCACCCATTGCTTATGTAATTATCCCTTTATCCAGTGATCTCCACCATAGGAAATTCACCAAGTTTAAAAGATCTTTTATCTTTTACTTGTTTCAACCATTAGACTGCGGTCATGCTGGGGCACCGCCTTGAACAATTTGTTTTACTCGAATGAATCGACCCTAGTTCTTTTTAATTTTATTTTTTCATTATTTTTTGTTAAGCCTGGTACTTATTCTATCAGTTTCTTTTACCAAACCGCTAGGTTACGAAGACGCAAACACACCAACGCCGGTAATCAAACGGTGGTGAAGGTTAAACACAGACACAAACACACAGACATACACGCACATATAAATATATATGTATATGTGTATGTATGCATGTATGTATGCATATAT
>NC_068982.1:70474531-70476317 GCF_001194135.2 Octopus bimaculoides | reverse complement strand
ATGTATAAAGAATACAGAATGTGCTACCCTACATGAGATTTGAGTTCCTCGATCAAGAAGACAGCACTGTTTTTGATATCTCTTCTTGACAGTTAACCAACCGCGCTCTCACGGTGTCATTGCGATATGATATACGGTCATTGAAACATACGCTATTTGTTTAGTATTGACATGGGCATGGCTGAGTGATTAAGAGGTTTGCATCTCAATCATGAGGTTCTGGGCTCGATCCTGTTGTACACCTTGAGCGAGTCAATTTGGTGGCGAATTCGCAGAGTCGTTAGAGCATCGAGCGGAATATTTCGTGATATTTGTTCCGACTCCCAGCACTCTGAGTTCAAATCCCACCGAGGTGAACTTTATCTTTCATCCTTTCGGAATTGATTTTTAAAAAGTTCCAATCCAAGACAATGGATTGGCAGGATTGGAAGAATGTCGAACAGTAGTTATTCTGGTTCTTTTGCGTTCAGGGTTCAAATCCTGCTATTTAGCTGGCAGACTTAACCGTTGCCCGATTTAACCCAACCATCTGGCACTTTTGATGCCTTTAGCGGAGTCTACTCTAGCAAGCATTCAGTCTACACTTCCGGTTTGAGAATATCTTCTTTCCACCCTCTGACCAGTCTCGGAGTTTCGGTAACGGGTCTTGTATTCCTTAATGAACAGACCCCAGCAATGCATATTTACGATTAGAAAACCAACCAGCACCTATTACTGAATAAAGCTCAAATCTCGAAATAAAAAAAAAATAACATTATACATTTATTTTCCACATAGCTACAAAATATATAGCATTTCCAAAATTAAAGCAAAAAAAAAAAAATAACATTAAAACAAGGAAAATTGTTAATTAATGTTGGCTCTACATATTCTTTTCTAATTAACTTAATTGCATCTGATAAGGGTTGAGGAAGATCTAAAACCCATTTTATTAGGTTCTTTACGCAACTGAAAACAGCTTGGACATTTTCGTTCCAATAGTGTAAAAAGTGCAACTGCTATTAATGCACATGCTTGCATATATACATGCATGTATACATACATGCATACATGTACACATACATACACACACTCGTACATACGTACACACACACATGCATATATATACATACATACGTACATACATACATGCATACATACATACATACATACATACATACATACATACATACATACATACATACATACATATTAGACCATGCATGGATATGTCAGCAGAAAGCTCCGAGATGATAGTAACATTGATTATCAAAGCAGTCTATCATGGACCAACAAATGGATTACTACCTCTCACTTTGAAGCGTATGCGTTTGCAATCCATACACACACACACACACACACACATGCACACATACACATACACACGCACGAAAGCACAACGCACACATGCACACAGAGGGAGAGAGAGGGAAAGAGAGAGAGTGTGAGAGAGAGAGAAGGAAAAAAAGAGATCGTTCAAAAGTTAGTTTCACAGTCATGTCGTTTACCTTTCGATATTACTGCACAGTAACTTGCCGAGTGTGCTCTACAATGGTCTGATGTCAAATAATGCGCTGTGTGAAATTATTGTGAATGGGACCTATACAGAAGCCTATCATTTGCACACACACACACACACACACACACACACACACACACACACACGCACACACACACGCACACACACACGTGTGTATATGACTGTGGTTGAATAAGCCTTTAGGTGAAACTTGAAGTCCCGGTCAACACAAGCTTGAATTTATCCTTACTCTCAGTATTATGTCAAATTACTCATTTGTTATTCTTG
>NC_068982.1:70472710-70473737 GCF_001194135.2 Octopus bimaculoides | reverse complement strand
TATATATATATATATATATATATATATATATATATATATATATATATATATATATATTTATAGACAGATAGGTTGATAGATACATACAAACACACATATATTTTGTGTGTGTGTGAGTGTGTGTTGGTATGTGTATGTGTGTGTGTAAATATGCATACATACAAATATATATAATATACAATATACATGTGCATTTATATATACATAGATGCATATATGTGAGACATACAGGCAACGCTTACACACATGCCCACACACACTCGCACACACTTATATCTACGTGTGTATGTGTGTGCATGTGCATACATATTAAAACAATGGGATAGATAGATAGATAGATAGATAGATAGATAGATAGATAGATAGATAGATAGATAGATAGATAGATAGATTGATAGATAGATAGATAGATAGATAGATAGATAGATAGATAGATAGATAAGTCACAGATACATCTGCACATCTGCACATCTGCTCACTCTAGTCGAGCAGTTATACACGCATGAATTACAGTGACAATGAACGCACCCTTCATGCGCGCTAGCGTATTTAAATACAGTGGCAAATAAACCACAAAACAATAGCGTTTCTTTATTGCCTCCATTTACCTGTCTGCATACGTAATTGTGTGTGCGTGTCAGCGTGTGTGTGTGTGTGTGTGTGTGTGTGTGTGTGTGTGTACTTCGTGATTCCGTTAGCCTTTTATACGGGACTAAGAGAGTAAATAACTATTCGCTTGCTCCGAGTCTGATGAATGGTCCCAGAAGACTTAATTCCTGCTTTGCTGCCGTAATTGCAACGGGATATACCAAGTTACTCAGGAAGGAATGCTACAGTCATTGTCACTTTATATGAATTAGATCTACAATATTTATCACATCCACACTGGTGTTTGTCTCTATCTATCTACCTATCTACCTATCTATCTATTTCTCCTTTTCTCTCTTACATTTTCTATCTTGTATCTGTGTGTGTATGTGTGTATACATACATACATACATACATACATACATACATACATATATAT
>NC_068982.1:70469524-70472169 GCF_001194135.2 Octopus bimaculoides | reverse complement strand
TATATATATATATATATATATATATATATATATATATATGTATATATATATATGTATGTATATTTATGTATGTATTATATAGTATGTATATATAAATATATATGTATGTATATATATATGTATATATAATTAGTATGTATATATAAATATATATATATGTATATAACTATATATATGTATGTATATATATACATATATATATGTATATAACTATATATATACATATATATATATATATGTATGTATGTATGTATGTATGTATGTATGTATGTATGTATATAAATATGATTGTGTTTCAGATAGATAATGAGAAAGGCTGTAAAGGGTTTTGTAACCTCTTATACCCCTAAAGAATAAGTCGCCATTTCTAATAAATATTCCATTGAGATCTGAACATTTAATACACACACACACAGAGTTAAGAAAATCGAAATCAATCACAAAAATCAATAACTGTTGCTGAAGGATCTCTCACATCGCATCACTTGAACTAGCTTATGTGAATATTTGTGTCTTTTGGTTACATAGAAGAGATCACCGTATATTAGTGGTACTTCACTCCCGCGTGGGAATGAAATTAAAGGATAGCCTTAATGGAATATGAACTCAAAATTTTGAAAGTGCACCTTTTCTCATAGCAGAAACAGCCGTAAGCTAATTAAGATGATTGCGTGACGCCTGGTCTTTAATTATACATTAATTAATATTATGCTCTGTAGGGTGGTGATCTAGCCCAATCGTTACACCTCCGGCTTTACGTTCTAAGTTCAAATTCCACCGAGGTCGACTCTGCCTTTCATCCTTTCGAGGTCGATAAAATAAGTATGAGTTAGACCCTGGGATAGATGTAATCGACTTACCCTTTTCCCGAGGGGTAAAAATTGAAATGAATATTATGCTCTGTACTCGCTTTGTGACTTTCTCTAAAATCATATATATGAGTGCTAACTACTGGTTATTAATATCGTTGTACCTAAGAGACATCTTAAACTATATTAAATTCAAATTACGACAAACGTAAATAAACAAACGAAGTTTGCTTTTAGAAGCGTTGAGATGTCTTAGAAAGTTAAAGAAGTGATTTTAAATTCTCAATCGCAGAATAATGCTAATAATATAGCCTGAACAGGATAAACTACCCCTATTTTGCAGAGAAAAGTGTAGGTGGTTAGCTGTGGACTATATATAACCATTACAAAGGATAAATACCTTCAATTGAAGACAGACATCAATGAAAGCCAAAAGTGCATGCAAAGCACATGGAATAAAAACGCACACAAAAAGACACAAAAGTGAACAGTAAAAGAGCCGTGAAGAGGAAAGGTGAATAGGCACATCAGGTGTAGTGTTAGCGAAATTCGGGAAGCATAAATTCTTTGAAGGATGCACTGCCCTGTGAGATAACTGACAACAAATTTGATTAATTCCATACTTTAACTTGAACATGAAAATATGGCTTCGTAGTAACAGAAGCAACAGAAAGATGGACTAAGTAAATAGCAATCTTTAACTATGTCTCTTTATGTTCTGATTTCATTTTTCACTGACCTCTGAAGTGGACTCCCTCGCCGCTTCGAAGAATGAGAGTTCAGCGGGACACAGCTGCACAGAGATCTTATGAAGAAGGTGTGGTGGTTTTGGTGCTGGTGCTGGTGCTGTTTTGGAATGGTGAACAACCTGAACGATGAATATTATTAAAGTGGACATGGTTTATGCAAAACTGGACCCACTCTCTCGTCTTTTCAGCTTATAGTGATCTGATGAAACAAGTGCCTCGAGGGCAGTAGTTATGAGGAAGCAGAATTACTATGGAGCTGCCTTCACTTGGATAAGCAGCTAAAAAGCTGAGAGCCTCATTTACTCGTAGGTCGTTTGGGGTGTCTATGAATGACCTTTTCCTAGAAGTGAATGACCTTTTACTAATTAACTCATAACTGGGACACTAGCAGGTGTTACTACTCTCTGAGTAGACCAGGGAACAAAGCTGGCTAAAGAGCGGTTCCACACTCTTCAAAACGCTGAACCAGAACCCACTACCGGATGTAGTTAAAATCATACCCATGACAAGCCGTTCCTCTATATGTACCAGTAATCTACCACGAGTTGTTTTATTTCAATATTTCACATGTGTGCCTTATTAGAACCAGGCCTAGAATTCAGTATTTATTAGAGGGATGAAATAAAGAAACAGAACAATCGGTATTAAGTACGTTGGTCAAAGAATCTTAGCTCAAATCTTTGCAGTAGTTGGCGGTCCATCAACGAAGGATCAAAAGAACAAAGTGTAACGCATAAATTGAGAAATGAGGTCGACTGACGTAATATAATCTTCTCTTACAAATTGGGACCTAAAATAGTGTCTGTCTGAGAGTATACAGGCAATTGCATGTTAGTGTGTATGTATGTTCGTGTGTGTAGTGGAGGCGCAATGGCCCAGTGGTTAGGGAAGCGGACTCGCGGTCATAGGATCGCGGTTTCGATTCCCAGACCGGGCGTTGTGAGTGTTTATTGAGCAAAAACACCTAAAGCTCCACGAGGCTCCGGCAGGGGATGGTGGCGAACCCTGCTGTACTCTTTCACCACAACTTTCTTTCACTCTTACTTCCTGTTTCTGTTGTGCCTGTAATTCAAAGGGTCAGGCTTGT
>NC_068982.1:70459610-70462110 GCF_001194135.2 Octopus bimaculoides | reverse complement strand
GATAGTTCAAGACTCATGTTTTCAATACCAGACTGGTATTGAAAATGACCTTTAACACCCGAAAATTGGTACAGTTCTGGGCGTCTCTTCAAACCTCGTACCCAATCATTTCCACCGAAGCATTAAAAGTACTTTTCCCTTTCGCGTCATCTTATAATTGTGAAGCTGGATTTTAAGCAATGGTTGGGATTAAAAGCAAATTTCGAAATAAACTGCAGCTCTCAAATTCTTTACGGCTGAAACTATCACGCATTGAACCTGATGTTAATTCTATTATTGAGCGTAGCAAGAAACAGGCTCATCCTTCTCACAGGCCTCAATGAAAATGTAATCTGAAATAAATTTGTTTCTTTCATTAATGTTTTTACCCAGTAGAGTTAAGTGAGTCGCTATAAACTGGTGCCATAAATAGTGGATCGAGTCTCTAAAAAGTTTGGGAACCACTGGTGTAGAGTGTTGGTGTTTTATTAGAAAGTAACACTTTCTAAATCGTAATATTGAGTTTCATATCAGCGTTTATTCTAACAACTGAAGTTGGGAAGCAGGATGACAAAATATAAGCGAAAATATTCGTAACCACGTCAAAATAGTTTATTCATTGAGATTGATTGGTCGCAGGAAAACCGTTTGGAAACAAACCACAAATTCATCTATTCAGATGTTATACGCAGAACACGTTATTTATTTATCTATCCATTCTCATGCAAACATGCAATATTTTCACATCTTCAGTGTCATATGTATAAAATACACAAAAGCAGAGAAGATGTCTATTGATATGATACTTAACCTCTGATAAGTGACTGAATGTTTTAGGATGTAACAAATCCAATAGGTGGGAAATAAACTATTTTAACCATTTGGTAGTTGTAGATATTTAAATATAAATCGTGAAGTGACAACAAAAGTTTGTCCAGAACAAAAATCAGAATTGGACCGAACAATTATGTACTGAATCGGGGATATCTAAAAAATGAAAGAAAACTCGGTTGCCGAGAAAAATATTCTTCACACAGTTCTCTGGTAGGAAGCAGGTCCGAGTAAACTTCGACTTAAATAGAAGGAAGCGGCTAAATATAATATGTGTAGATTCCAACTCAATGACCGCAAATGAACAACAGCAGCCGAAGACAGAATACAGACAAAAAGGAAAATGTAGTTCTGAAAGATAATATTACCGGTGACA
The DNA here is from genome assembly GCF_001194135.2 of Octopus bimaculoides. Taxonomy (NCBI): domain Eukaryota; kingdom Metazoa; phylum Mollusca; class Cephalopoda; order Octopoda; family Octopodidae; genus Octopus; species Octopus bimaculoides. The sequence continues at coordinate 70,460,924 of NC_068982.1, read as the reverse complement.
TTTTATGCGGGCAAGTCCTCGTCGTGTATCGACAGACTATATACAATGATGCTGATGAGATACACACATATACACAAACAGATAGATAGATAGATAGATAGATAGATAGATAGATAGATAGATAGATAGAAGTAATTAATGATACGCTAAACAGCGTATTTTTAAACCTGTAATTTCAAGATAAAATATAGCTATTGTAAGCACTGCATTGGTTAGAGCCAACACAACGCGTGTAATTAGATACATCGGACAAATGTAAGCAAATGTCTATACAACATATACATAAAATGTGTGTGTGTGTGTGTGTGTGTGTGTGTGTGTGTGTGTGTGTGTGTGTGTGTGTGTGTGTGTGTGTGTGTGTGTGTGTGTGTGTGTGTGTGCGTGCACATACATACATACATACATACATACATATACACAAACATATTTATGAACGACAAAAGAACGAGAGACACGTAATCGTTTCATTAGCTTACAGCTGTTTCTGTTGTCAGAAAAATATTGAACCTAGAGCAGTGTGGTCTTGCCATATTTTACAGCTTCTTCGGAACCATTTAAATGAAGTGTATGTTTATTTCTGAAAGTATTTAAATATACATAGAGTTGGTTACATGAGCAACCAATACATGTGTGTTGACAAAGAAAATAAAAGGATCAAAGAGCGTTCCCGAGCCATAGGCCGGCTTCCCGGATTCTGTGACGTATATGTATGTCCCTCCACACACACACACCTGGACAGAACGACGATCCGCGACAGGATTACTTATTTTGGGACAGTTAGTGGACTGGAACAACGCGAAATAAAGTGTTTTGCTCAAGGACACAACACGTCATCCGGTTCAGGAACTGAAACCACAAACTTACGATTTCTAGTGCAACACCCTAACCATTAAGTCAAGTGCCTCCATATATACATACACACACACACACACACACAAATACACAAACACACACACATATATATATACACACACACACATACATACACCCACATACATATATACATATGCACATGTGAGTGTTTGTGTGCGCGCGCGTGTGGTATTTCTTATGTGTATAGTTGGATGCACGATTGCTACTGTTGTGTTCAGAACTACGCTCAGAACATTTGCTGTGTAAGCATGATGCAGTAAACCGCTCCCAAGAAGGACCTGTTGTGGTTCAGCATCCAATTGCACTTCAGAACATTTGCTACAAAGAATACAAATAACCAAAAGGGTGAAACGTACGTACCAAACCAATGATACAAACTACATTTTATGTTTATCATACTTACTGATATATATGTATATAAATATAAATATATATATATAT
>NC_068982.1:70455988-70458503 GCF_001194135.2 Octopus bimaculoides | reverse complement strand
TAATAAAATAAAATTGAAATTAAAATTAAGAATGACGTTCATAGTTTACTGTTATTTCTTGCATGCGCACGTGGTCCTTTCCTTGAGTACTGAAAACATATATATATATATATATATATATATATTACATATACGTACATATGTTCATGCATACATACACACACACACACACACATACATACATACATACATACATACATACGTATGTATGTGTGCATGCACGTACATGTGTGTATATATATGTGTGTATATATATATATATATATATACACACATACACACATACACGCACACACATACACGCATATATATATATATATATATATATATATATATATATATATATATACATACACACACATATACACACAACCTTCCCTTTGTAAAGTAGTGTCTTCTTAGTAAGTACAATAATAGTTCTGATGCATAGATAAGATGTTGTGACATTCCTGTATTTCCCAACTAACATTAGATACACAACACAAATTAAGTAGACACCGGATCTTTTTTAAAACGGGGGCCACATTTTTCATTAATGTTTACGTAGTGTTTTTGGTACCGAAAGACTTTCAAACTTCGTATACTTATCTATTTTGTGTTATAGAACAGAAAAATATTTTTGTATTCGAATTTATTTCATGTAAAAAATTGTCTTATTTCGATAATTTCAACCAATCACTGACAAGTATTCAGTTGTTTACATTTACTCCTTTGGCTGATTAAGCCATAGCTTCGTTTTATTTGCTTTTTTCATTTTCTTTTTTTTTCTTCGTTTTATTTGCTTTTTTTCTTTTTAAATTTACTGTTTTACCCTAACCCTAACCCTAACCCTAACCCTAATCCTAACCCTAACACTATCACCGATAGAATTGTTTCAGAATCGTTTGTTTATGTAGTCGGCACTTAATGTATATCGGCTGAATGGGCGTCAGTGATTGGTTAAAATTACAGAAATACGACAACTTTAACATGGAATAACTTGGGGATTTCTTTTTTTTTTAAGAAGACTAAGAGAAAAAGATGTTTTATATGACACATTCTACCAGTGTTCCAAGTTTCAAAGTGTTTCGTTAATGAAAAATGTGGCCCCCGTTTTAAAAAAGATCCTAGACACCTTCTATTGTCGAGAATCACTAAGTCACAATGTCTCAGTCACTGCCCACTAATGAACACCATCACCACTTTTATTCAATGGTGTTCGCTGTTTCATATCGAGTTATGGAAACATTCGGCCTATGATTTTATAGGAGAAAAATGAAGATTTTGTGGTATTCATGCCTTTCCAGTCAGGCTGGACAAGTGACGTAAGTGAAGTGAAATGTCCACGGCAGTCGGAAAATGAAAGGAAGTCAGTCACGTAATTGGTTCACTGTTGTTAGCCGGTCTACTTCTTGATCGACGGCTTATGTGAAGCGAAACAGCGTATTAACATCTACAGGAGCCTTTTTAACCTTTATATGCCTCCTTGTATAAAAGAGCGTCACAACAAAACCGCTATCATTGCACTTTTGTCCTGCTTTGTCTGTCACATAATGCCAGCGACATTTAGCTACAAGGCTCGAAAACTACAGTTTTCGTTAAGACACTAATGTGTTATTATTATACAGGGGAAGCAGTTTCGTGCATAATGAAAAACAAGACGGCCGTTTTTTCTCTTTATATTCTTATTGATGACAGCTAAGTACATCAAAGCGACCAACTTTCTTTCCTTCTGCGATTATTTCTCCAAAGAATCGACAATCTTACATATTAATTGTTATCGGAAAATTTCTCCCATTTTTCTCTGTCTTTTCTCTTCCTTTTCTTTCTGTTTTTCTTATTCTTTTGTTCCCTTTCTCCCTTTATTTTCTTTTCGTTGTTGTTGTTGTTGTTGTTGTTGTGATTTCTCTTTCATAAAACCACAATTACAGTGCTTATTGCTGAATCAACTTTTAAATATCAATAGCCCTTGCCTTGCCAGCTGTCCTTCCTTCAGAGGAGAAACACTTGTTAAAAACGTTTATAATATCATAGTTCAGCGTAAAGGGGAAAATATGGTCAGAAAGAAAGAAAATAGAGAGAGAGAGAAAAAAAGAAAGACAACTAAGATGAAGAACGAAAGCAAGAGAAAGATAAAGAATGAAAGAGAGAGAGAATAAGAAATGAAAAGATAAAGGAGAGAATACATGAGAGAAACCATTTACAATCTGAAGTATTGATGCTAAAACAATTTTATCCGCCTAGCTTATATAGGAACTTACATCGAATTTTCTTTCTTTCCTTACTTACTTTCCCTCCTTCCTTCCTTTCTTTCTTTCTTCTTGTATTCCCTTAGTCCTTTCCTTCCTTCCTTCTATCTTTCTTTCACAGAGAGGCTCCATCGTCACGAAGGAAAAACTAAACTCATGTCTTTCAGAGATATGCTTCAAGAGGTGGCCCTGGTGTGGTTTCCAAGGAAATGGAGATTACCACGTGACATCAGATTTAGTTTGAAACATTTCATATTATTTTGCTTGAAGAGTTTGGGAAAATGCTT
>NC_068982.1:70452316-70453077 GCF_001194135.2 Octopus bimaculoides | reverse complement strand
ATATATATATAAGAACAAACCATTGAAATTTTACATATATATACAAATACATATTTTTTTATAAACATATATAGAGAGAAAGGGGTAATATGTACATATACAGAGAGGGGTTAATATGTATATATATATATAGAGAGAGAGGGCGTGAGCTCAGCGGTTAACGACTTATAACTTCACGCCGAGATCTCTCACTCACGCACAAGTAATTCACATGTTTCTCTTTCAAACATCTAAACTAAGTATGTAATCTCTCAGTTGCACTTCATAACACGTTTCGTTACTGTCAAACCTTACATTTGTGTCTAATTAAATCATCTCCTACGTAATCATTAACTACTTTCGTACATATACCAATGCAGACACACACACACATTTATACATATATGTGTGTGTGTGCATGCGTATGTGCTTGTGAGTACAGATATATAATCAAATATGTATAATTATACACACACACATACACACATGTATGTATGTATATGTAAAATACACAATATTTTTGGGCGTGTACCAGTGTATGTTGTTAATAGATGCTCGTATTACATACGTAATACATATATATATATATAATGTTTATATGTAATATGTATATATACATAAACGTATGATATGATGTATGTATTATATATTAATATATATTTATGTAAGTATATGTATATGCATTTATGTCTCTCTCTTTTTCTCTATCTCTTTCTCCCACTCTCTCTCTCCCCCTCTCTCTTGCTATATATATATATATATATATATATGTATATATATAT
>NC_068982.1:70451123-70451888 GCF_001194135.2 Octopus bimaculoides | reverse complement strand
TATATATATATATACAATATAGATTATTAGATGATAGATTTGTTTGTATAATGTGTGTGTGTTTATGATACATAGTATACGTGTATTATAGATAGATAGATAGATAGATAGATAGATAGATAGATAGATAGATAGATAGATAGATAGATAGATAGATAGATAGATAGATAGATAGAAAATATGTATTTTATACTAAATGGTTAGCTCGGCGGACAAAATGCTTAGCGGCGTTTCGTCTGTTTCTCAGCGTTCTGATTTCAAATTCCGCTGCAGGCAATGTTGCCGTTCATCTTTTCTAGGTCGATGCAATAGAATACCGCTCAAACATTGGAGTCTCGTAATTGACCCTCCCTTTAAAACTGCTGGCCTTTTTCCAAAATTTGAATTATTATTATTATTGAGTGAGAGAGCAGTGCATACCATCAAAGTGACACTGGGGTAAAATATACGAAGCCCAATATACCCATCATGACTACCTGTCTGATAAGGGTACATCAGGCACATGCATCACAACCATAGGTGCGCGACATGGTGATCTCATATCAAGATAAACAGCGCATGACCTCGCAGGTGGGTCCCAGTTAGAATTTTCTTCAGGTCGAGTAGCCCATCCTGCTCAAAAGGTCCTTGAATAAAGGTTGTTTGAGGATGTCGAACGAAATACCCATGTTTCCAAAGGTGAATTATTCAGACCCCAAAGAATTCCTCTCAACACATGGCTATGATGCTCCCCCACTACTTCTGCTCGTGATCAGAGATGCACAT
>NC_068982.1:70447293-70451036 GCF_001194135.2 Octopus bimaculoides | reverse complement strand
GGGACATGCTCAACTGATTAAGGTCGAACAACTGACAAGCAAATCTGTGGTATTAAGCAGAATATTTGCTGTAGCCCATCTTTTATACCAAGACAAAACAACGTACATGATAACACTTCCAATCAATTAAGATCAGAAACCATGAGAACCACTGCCTGGTACTGCATCAGGGCTATTATTATTATTATTATTATTATTATTATTATTATTATTATTATTATTATTATTATTATTAATATTATTATTATTATTATTATCATTATCATTATCATTATTATTATTATTATTATTATTATTATTATTATTATTATTATTATTATTATTATCATCAATCATTGAATCATGTATAGTTGAGTGATTCTTTAGCTAGTTCGCTTAAATCAACGCTTGTTTGAGATGATAAGACGTGTTCAAATCTTACCCTATCGCAAAAGTGAGCAAAGACACAACTCAAATTGTTTAATGTTATCACCCAAAATAGAGACAACGGGACGGTCACTTTGATTATAGGTATGTTCCATTGATGATGACCAACCAGCAACAAGAACAATTGCAAGAAAAATTCCAGAAGACTGCATCTCTGAGATAGAATGATTGGGAAATAATTTAAAGCAAGATCAGGGGAGATAATGAGCGATAGTTCAAACAAGAGGAGAATGTACGCATGTATCAACTGGATGATATACAGTTTACATTTGAACTTAGAAAAGGCAGTTGTAGTTGTATGTCAGAGGCTAAGTGAAGCAACAGGCATAAGGCCTATTGCTTGTAGTGTTGTTGTTGTTGTTGTTGCTTAGCGCCAAATCAGCTCTGTTTAGAGTGAACCTCTGTTCAAGCGCATTCCAGGCCGTAACAATCCAGTCTTCTCTTTTCTTCTCTTATGTGCAAAGAAATCCGGACCGTATTATTCAACGTGTTCTTTTCTGGGTCAGTGGGTGGAATAAGACGATTGGATGCAGCGGTTTGGATGCTGATGGTTTGGTATAGCTGACTGGGCGAGCAGAGTGTTTTGACAATAATATTTTTTGGTACAGGAGGAAAACGCTAGCGTTACAAATATACAGATAAAAAGAATGAGAGAGAGGGGGAGGCAGAGAGATAGAGACATTACAATCTATTAATTCAACGCGATTGACATAAACATATTCTCTTTCTTCATACACATAAAGAGAATCATCTTCACATACATTTTTTTGTTGTTGGCACTCCGTCGCTTACGACGTCGAGGGTTCCAGTTGATCCGTTCAACGGAACAGCCTTCTCGTGAAATTAACGTGCAAGTGGCTGAGCACTCCACAGACACGTGTACCCTTAACGTAGTTCTCGGCGAGATTCAGCGTGACACAGTGTGACAAGGCTGACCCTTTGAATTACAGGCACAACAGAAACAGGAAGTAAGAGAAAGTTGTGGTGAAAGAGTACATCAGGGTTCGCCACCATCCCCTGCCGCAGCCTCGTGGAGCTTTCGGTGTTTTCGCTCAATAAACACTCACAACGCCCGGTCTGGGAATCGAAACCGCGATCCTATGACCGAGAGTCCGCTGCCCTAACCACTGGGCCATTGCGCCTCCACTTCACATACATAAATAGAGAGAGAAAGAGAAATAGAGAAAGTAAAGGGGAGAGAGAAAGAAAGAGAGAAAGTGAGAGAGAGGGAGAGAGAGAAAGAAAAAAAAACATTAAAATATCTGATGTCAAGTAAGTCGGCGTTGAATAAACGACACCAAATAATGGGCACCAAAATAGCTGTGCTAAAACGTCTCATACCCGACAGTGGGGGTGTAGATTTAGGGAGATTTAACTGCTATTTCTAAGAAATCGAGCCATCACCTATAGGTACATCTGTTGAAACGTGAGTTATTGATTGTGTATTGGTGATTGAGTCTTTGCCAATAATTACTTGAATGGCTTTCTTCTGAAAGCTGTCTTTGGATGTATGTGTGTGCGCGTGTGTATGTGTGAGTATATGTTTATGTGCGTATGTGTAAATGTAATAGGAATTATCCGACGGGCTTCAGTACAGTTTCTGTCTTCCCAATTTCACTCTTAAGGCTTAGGATCGACCCAAAAGCAATGTTAAAAGACATTTATTCAATATACCACGCAGTGGGGTTGAACCTAGAACAACGTGATTTCAAAGCGAGTCTCTTAACCACTCAGCTATTTTGTGCTCACATGTAGGTTACATTTGACCTTGTAAAGTAGTCTTGTGATGAATATTTAACAAAGGTCGTGGGTTCGATTCCTAGACAGGGCAGTGCGTTATGTCCTTGAGCAAGGGACTTCGTTTCAAGTTGCTCCTGTCTAGTCAGCTGAAAGTGAGTATCAACCGAAAGCCAATGCGGCCCTGCCTCTCCATACTCAATATTCTGCTGGGTTAAGGGCGACAGGACCGAGCGGGTGTATGTGTCTGCTTGTGATTACGCAAGCACCTAAAACAATTAACGAAAGCATGGTATACGTTACGATTATCATTGACGTACGGATATGGTTTGTATATGTAAGGTTGTTGTGAGAGACCGTCAGAGATTGTGAGAGCTATTAGTTGGTAACTTAGCTATGGTATTTTCCATGCAGAGGGAGGGTGTGGCGTATGACCTTTTCCTTGATATATGCAGCGATTGTGTCGTCTACGTGTTGATGAAGACAACTATGTTACTATATCCGAAATGAAAGATGTTTTCGAAGTCTCTGTACATGGATTCGGTACAGGTCCACCATGAGGAGTTCAGGTTGTGCGTGGGTGGTCACTGTCTATAGAAGGTTAAAGAGTAAGATACTCGATCAGTTATGTTGGAATGTGGAGTCGAAACGTGAAATAACAGCAAATGGGTTGTTAGAGGAGCTGGAAGAAATAACCTAATATCAGAGCACACTAGAGTTGATATAACATGAGTCGAGAGAAAAACCTATCAGAGTGATAGTGGATCTCTGTCGTCAAAACTCTAAGATCTTTGTAATTAGTAAAAAAAAAAAAAAAAAAGGGTTTTGGTACTAGCCAGAAAATAAAGGGAGTCTTGTGATTAATCAAAAAATAGGTCTTTGTAAACAGTAAAAAATAGCAAAAATGGTAAAAGTTAGTTAAAAACAGCGTCTATGTGACAATTCGAAATACATATGGTTTAAGGATTAGGCAAAGTAAAGGTTCCTTATGATTTGTTATATATACGTATATATGGCCTTTGTGATTAGACAATAAGAATCCAGTATGTGCATAAGAGGAAAGGCGAGTTAAAAAAAAAACGCTGTATAGTTAATCATGCATGAATGTGTGAGGGAGAGAGAGAGAGGAGTAGAGACGGTAAGAGAGGGAGAGAGGTCTATAAGCAATATATACAAGATAACAAGACGGCGAGCTAGCAGAATCATTAGCACGCCGAACAAAATGCTTGGGTGCTTGGTGATATTTCTTGTCTTCACGTTTTTGGTTCAAATTCGGTCGAAATTGACTTTGCCTTTCAGCCTTTCGATGTGGATAAAATAAGAACCAGTTGAGTACTGAGGTCGAAATTATTGGCCTTGAACTAAAATTTGAAATTAGAATATAACGGTGTTGGCGTGTTTATGTCCCCATAACTTAACGGTTCGTCAATAAAGATTGATAGAATAATTGACAAGCTTAAAAAAAGTAATGGGATTGAGTCATTCGACTAAAAATTTTTCAAGGCGGTGCCCAAGCGTAGCCGTAGTCCAATGACGGATACAAGTAATAGATAAAAGATATATATATATATATATATATA
>NC_068982.1:70445492-70446854 GCF_001194135.2 Octopus bimaculoides | reverse complement strand
AGTTCCTTTTTGAAAACATCTACTTCCACTTTATGCAAATTTCTTAATTTTTGTGGCAGGGCATTGAAGAGCTGTGGGTCTTTGAACCCTAGACTATTGCAATACCTGGTCCTGAATTTAGATGGAGTGGATGGTACCTTTGGCACAATGCAATGGCGGCCAGTTCTGGCATTTGTATAACACTCAATGCCAAAGTTAGGTGCTAGCCCTTCTAGGATTTTCCATATGAATATTATTACATGTCTCTCATGCCTTCCCTCCAGGGAGTAAAGCTGTAATTTTCGTAGCTCATCCGCTGCACTGTTTCAATCTTTTTAGTGTAGTGGCGTTGGGCTGCTTCAAGCTCCGCTTTTAGTCTGGTACTATGTGGTGACCGTAACTGGGAGCAGTAGTCCAAGCGGCTGAGAACAAAGGTTCTCCACAGGGTCAACATAGTTTCTTGATCTCTTGTCTTGAAGGACCTCTGTATCCATCCTGCCAGTTGTCTGCACTTTGCTGTCATCTTGCTTATGTGCATATGAAATCATGCGTTATTGCACATACTGATCCCCAAGTCTTTCACAGCCTGTGACTCTGGGATTGTAGTGCCTGCGGGTCCTGTAAATGTAGATTATACTGTATTTGTGAATTGATAGTGTAGTGCTTTAAATTTTCCAGCACTAAACTGCATGTTGTTTATTTCGGCCCACTTGTATATTGAGTTTAGGTCGCGCTGTAAGCTTGTGACATCATCTTGGTTTTTTATTGGCTGTGATAATTTTGTACCATCGGCATAGCTAGTGACAGTGGCTGTCCGAGTGACTGTGGGCATGTCTAAGAGGCTTATTATGAACAGTAATGGCCCCAGAACAGTTCCCTGGGGGACACCACTTAGGATTTGAGTTTCTTCAGGAAGGGCGCCATTGGCTGCAATTACCTGGCTTCTGTTTTTAAGAAAGTCATGCAGCCACTCTCCCAGTTTACCAGCAATGCCAAGGTCTCGTAGCTTATGGCTTATCATGCCATGATCTACCTTATCAAATGCCTTTGCGAAGTCAAAGTATATCACACTGACTTCTGAATGGTCAAGCAGCTGTTTCAAAACCCAGTCATAGTGCTGTAGGAGCTGTGTGAGGCAGCTTCTTCAGCCATGCTGAGTAATGTTCAGTAGGTCATTTTCTTCTAGGAACATTACCAATTTTTTTCTGATGATTCGCTCCATGACTTTACTGATATGCGAAGTCAGAGAGATTGGCCTGTAGATTTTGGCCTCTGCTCTGCCTCCGCCTTTGTGGATAGGGCATATAATACCTTCTTTCAGCTTTTTGCTTTCATATGTGTGTGTGTGTGTGTGTGTGTGTGTGTGTGTGTGTGTGTGTGTGT
>NC_068982.1:70444153-70444734 GCF_001194135.2 Octopus bimaculoides | reverse complement strand
TATATACTACACAGATGTATTGACCAGACTACTGAGTGTTCTAATACAGCGTTAGTCACAATGCACTTCCTCGCATTGTTGTGTCTTTTGAATGATGTCATTCCACTGGCTAAGCGGAAAGGCCGACATTCTCCGCAGCAGGGTTGTCCATCTACGGCTATGTGGATTGGTGCAGCGTGAAAAGAGGTATTTTTGCTTAAGAACACAACGCACAGCCGGTCACAGATCGAAACACGCATATATGAATATGTGTGTGTGTGTGTGTGTTTGTATGTATATTTTTATTAGTATTTAACAGGAGTGACTCAGGGTCCGAGAGTTTCGTGCGTTGGCACTTATCAAACTAGTTGCAGGTCGAAGATAGTTTGATAAGTGCCAACTCACGAAACTGTCGGAACTTGAGTCAATCTGTTACTTCTACTAAATATTGATAAAAAATTATAGAAACACACACACACATGTATGTATAGATATGTATGTATGTATATATATACATATACACATATATATACACACACACATCTATACATATGCATATATATATATATATATATATATATATATATATATATATATATATA
>NC_068982.1:70441349-70443715 GCF_001194135.2 Octopus bimaculoides | reverse complement strand
TACGTCCCCGTAACTTAGCGGTTCGGCATAAGAAGGAGTACTAGGCTTTAAAAGATGAGCCCTAGAGTTGATTCGCTTGACTAACACACTTGAAGGTGGTGCCCCAGCATGGCCGCAGTCAAATAACTGAAACAAGTAAAAGAATAAAAGAATATACAGAGTGCGATGGGTAAATTGTCGCCACTCTATATTTTCAATTTCGCGCATGCGCATTGTTTTTTATTTTGTCGACTACACAGTATAGTAGGGTCAGTTGGGAACCGTCTGTGAGAAAACAGCACCAGGACATAATTCACTCTGCCAGAATTGGGAAACATGCTGTACTGCTTGGCATTCACGCTGGAAGCTACAATACGAATATTTCTGAGGGTTTGGGTGTCAATCTGAGGACAGCGCAATCTGAGGACAGCACAATCTGAGGACATGTACCGAGAGTGATAAAAATCAAACGTCCAGTCAACATCATGGTGTTTGGAGTGATCACTAGTGATGGCGATGTTATGCCCCCATTCATCTTCCCACACGGCCTCACACTCAACACGGAGACCTACATTAAGTGCCTGGAAGAGGTAGTGCTGCCCTGGTTCAAGAGGGTGGCTACTGGAAGATCCTATGTCTGGCAACAGGACTCTGTACCATGCCACACAAGCAGGAAGACCCAGTCATGGCTGTCAGACAACTTCTGCGACCACATCACCCCTAATATCTGGCCACCTAACTCCTAAGACTGCAACCTCCTTGATTATTATGCGTGGGGCGCAGTTGAGCGAGAGACCAACAAAACTCCTTGTAAAACCAAAAATGAACTGAAGGCAAGGATTATATATGGCAGTATTGACCAACTTAAACAAGGAGACCGTCCAGAAGATGACGATTTTATTGAATAAATATACTCTTTAGTATTTCAAGATATTTCTATATAATTTTGGTAAATATATCTGTTAAATGAGATGTCAATGTTATTTTCATTTTTTGCGTAATTTAGACAATTTGTGTGTGTGTGTGTGACGAGCTTCCAAACAATTTCCGTCTTCCAAATTCACTCACAAGGCAGGCATCAGTCAGCTGGGGGGCTATAGTAAGAGGCATATTTGCGCAGCTCCAGGTGCCGTACAGTTTGACTGAATTCGAAACCGCGTCGTTGCAAAGTCCAGTAATACAGGAAGAGACTGTTTGTTTTTCCCTTTTGCTTTTGCTTTTGTTTTTCGTTCTTTAGGTATTTATAGCGACGTAAGTGGGATGAAATACCTATGACCTAGAACTGAAACGAGAAGAGGACTACAGTCACTTTCTTCTGACATCACTTTCCCCATAACATAGTGTGTTGTTTAACTTGCTTTAATTAATGGACTGCGGCCATACGGGGGCACTGCTTTGAGTACATCAGTTAACATAAGCATCAATTCCGACACTTACTTAGTTTTGTACTTATTTTATCGGGCTTTTTAAAATATTTTTTTTGCCAAACTACTTAGTTACAGAAACGTGCAAACAAACCAACATCGGTTGTCAAGTAAAGGTAGACAAACGCAAATACAAAGGCATACACACACGTGTGCACGTAGGTGTGTATGTATGCATACATATAGATAGATAGATAGATAGATAGATAGAGAGAGAGAGAGAGAGAGAGAGAGAGAGAGAGAGAGAGAGAGAGATACACGCACACACACACATATACATATATATAGAGATAGATACATATACATACATACACACATACACATATTTACATATATATACATGTATATATAAATGTATAGAAACACAGTCACACACATACAAACACACACACACGCATGCATGCATACATGCACGCGCACGCGCGCACACACATCTTAAAGTTCTAACCTTAGACCACACCTCGACACCAAGGTAGTTGAAATCTTACATAGAGAGTAGATCTTTTCAAAAAAGAAAGACATACACTGGGTATTTTTTCTGAAATTTGGCCCATTTTAGCTCCAAATAATGAACCTAAAAACTTAGTAAACCCACACCTCAAGCAGAAACTGAAAATATTTAGTGGTTAGAAAAGCAATTAATTTGGAGAAAATTCTATAAACTTATGCAGCATTTTCGGATAGAAAAAGAGTTGTTTTTTTTTCCCTAAAAGTATTAAAAAATGCCGGTGTAAAATTTTGTTACTCTTGTATTCCATATACGGTTATTTATAAATATATGTGTGTGTGTGTGTGTGTGTGTGTGTGTGTGTGTGTGTGTGTGTATTTCTTTTACTTGTGTCAGTCATTTGACTACGGCCATACTGGAACACCGCCTTAAGGGGGTTTTAGGTGAACGAATCGACCCCAGGACTTATTCTTTGAAACGCTAGTACTTATTCTATCGGCCCTTTGCCGAAGCGC
>NC_068982.1:70439373-70440199 GCF_001194135.2 Octopus bimaculoides | reverse complement strand
GTGTGTGTGTGTGTGTGTGTGTGTGTGTGTGTGTGTGTGTGTGTGTGTGTGTGTGTGTGCAAATATAATATGTGACAATTATTCGGTAGCCATGATAAAACTCCGAGTTTCGGATATCATGGCTACCGAATAATTGTCACATATATTTACGGATAGATTCCTCTATTTACATAATATCGAGGTCTCTTTCATTCTTTTGTTGTCTTACAATTTCTATCAATATATATATATATATATATCTTCGAAACGCCAGTGTTTTAATGGTGGCAGCTGATGAAGGATATGTACTCTATGTGGCCTGCTTGTTTTTTTTTTGTACCTTGTTTATCATTTTGTCCATGTTTTTTTTTGCAACGTCGCGTACCCAGATATGTATCTATATGTACATGTAGATGAAGGTATGTACATACATGTACATATATATGCATATACTCAAATATTGTTTATATATATATCCCGTGTGTATGTATACACACACACACGGGTAAGGTGAGCATGTGTGTGCGTCTATATGGGTACACGTCAGAGTGTATGAAGCAGTCATCAAGTTGGTAAAAGAAGAAAAGAAGAAACGGTTGTTGCATGTAAACGGTCCAGTCGCCTTCCTCCGTCGAGTTTGTAAGACATTGAAAAGTTTCTCAGAAGATAAACGTTTTAAAAATTGGAAGAATTTAATGCTGAAAGTTGAAAATAACGAAACAGAAGCGAAAACTAACAAAATTACATACCATAGTAAAATAGTATAGTAGACTTTATATTGAATTACTGAATTATTAATTGATATTGAGAATCGCATAGCACTTCTTCGGTCGCCTATATATATATA
>NC_068982.1:70436926-70438484 GCF_001194135.2 Octopus bimaculoides | reverse complement strand
ATATATATATATACATACATATATATATATATATATATATATATACATACATATATATATACTTATGTATATACTTATGTATATACATGCATACACATATATTTATATATACATGCATATATATATACATGCACATATATATGCATACATATATGTTTGTACATATATACATGTATATATAAACATAAATATATACACATTTTCTTACACACACACACACACATACACACACACATACACACACACACACACACATAAATACAAATACACATGAATGCATCCTTACCTTGTTAATTGTAGGTGTTTCACAAACACATTACTTGAAATAAATTTCTGGATGTAAACAAAAAGAGTCTTTCTGTTTTTGTTTGTTGTTGATTTATTTCTGCCGAAATTTCTTCAGCTTTGCTGATTGTGTAACTCACATTAAGTTCATAGTATGGTCCGAAATCGTTGTTGCCACACCAAAACGAAATAAAGTACCACAGGACAAAGAATAAAAGACTCTCGTCCACGATGATTTTATTTCTGGGCTTCCAAAAAAAATATTCCTTCAAAATATTTGGTTTCCATTTGGTAAATATAAGTATAACGAGTTTCCTGTCCTATACCGGCTTCAAAAATCACATCAGTGTCCGCGTTAATATTCTATATCTATGTCTATATAAATATGCATAGAGTTGTGTTTTTGTGTTTGAGTAAGTATCCCTGTTTGTGTACATATGTGTGTGCATGTGAATTTATGCTTGCATGTGTATGTTTATATATGTGTCTGTATGTGTGTATGCATGTATGTATGTGCGAGTGTAATGAGATTTGATGTGGTTCTGCTAATGCCTTTTTTTCTTTCTTTCTTTTTCGATGTTTGAAGATTCCAGAATGGGACGGAGACACCAAATGCCGTGCCTGTGTTTCGCCTGATACAGTTGGCTTCTGTTGGCCACTGCGCTTCATGCGAGCGTATTCATGCGTGTAAAAAAAAAAAAATATCCTCACTCCCTCCCGCTCTCTCTCTCTCTCTCTCTCTCTCTCTCTCTCTGTCTCTCTCTATTCCAGAGAAACGCTAGCTAGACAGAGACGTATGGATGCAGTTGTCGGTGGCCATCAGCAGCCAGTGTCACTTTGAAAATGTAGGAACAATAATTTAATCGATACGACTACCAGCTGATTGGGAGGGAGACAGGCGATAAACTGATCTTTTTATTAGCTTTGTAAGAGATTCTGTGTGGGAGAGTGTCTGTTTTAGTGAGTGCGCGTGCGTGCGTGCGTGCATGCGTGTGTGTGTGTGTGTGTGTATGTGTGCGTGTGGACGTGCGTATGTGTGTGTACATTTGTACGAGTATAGCTCACATATACGTATGTATGTATTTATATATATATATATATATATATGGAGAGAGAGAGACTCACGCACACAGACATTGATAGACAGACAGACAGACAGACAGACAGACAGACAGACAGACAGACAGATAGATAGATAGATAGATAATCTGTGTGTGTGTGTTTCAATGGAATAAATCGGTGCCAACAAGGAGGGTTAAAAATATTAGTCAAT
>NC_068982.1:70436239-70436686 GCF_001194135.2 Octopus bimaculoides | reverse complement strand
CTGTAAAACGATTAATTTTGAGACTCAAATGTACTGAGTAATGTTTTAATCAATGTTCGATAGATAGATAGATAGATAGATAGATAGATAGATAGATAGATAGATAGATAGATAGATAGATAGATAGATGTGTAGCTATATATATTTGTAAATATGCATTTTCATGTGTACATTATATGCATATTTTGTCTACGTTTTGTTTGCAATGTCCTGTACCCAGATATGCATCTATATATACAGGTAGATGTAAGTATGTACATACATGTACGTATATATGCAAATACTCATTTATTATTTGTATTATATATATATATATATATATATATATATATATATATCCTTTTCTTCCTTGGCTATCGCCGAGCAAACACGCGAACTTACTTCGTCCCTACTTTCAAGTTCGTGCCTCACAGCGTTCATACACACATAATTTTTCTCGTCTGGCCG
>NC_068982.1:70434175-70435495 GCF_001194135.2 Octopus bimaculoides | reverse complement strand
GCTAAAAGAGACTAATAGAATAAACACCGAGCTTAAAAATAAGTAACAAGGTCGATTTTTTTATCAAACTTTCAAAGGCGGTGCCCCAGCATGGCCGCAATCCGATGACTGAAGCAAGTAAAAAAATAGAAGACAAAAAATAACGCGCGTTAGATAATCAATAATTTGAAAAAAAAAAAAAAATTCTTTGGGACTGGAATTATCAATGACTTTCTCTAGACGATTGAATTAACAAAGTGTTTGAGACTGCAATTACAGACATCAAGAAGTAGGTCATATATTAAAAAAAAAAGTACAAATGATGTCTTTTCATTTGATAACAGGGATGTTATCAGGACTGCATAATCTTTAGTTTTAAGAGAATTCAGAACATATTTGGATTCATTACAATTAAAAGGTGTTGCTGCAATATCAAGGGTATCGGAAAGGATAACTTTTGGTAGTTCTCTATCATCTGGGAGAGTCGCAACTTCTCCCAAAAGACTTCCGAAATGTTCAAACCAGTTTGTTAACCTTTTACTTAATGGACACTTTGTAACTGTTGGTATTTATGCTGGTCGGTCTGTGCAGTTCTTGAGTGAAGAGTAGAGCTTACACATACGCACACACATACGCGCGCACGCACGCACACACACATTCAAGTCTGCACATATGTGTATATGTGTGTATATACATCTTTTATTGTTTTATCTTTTACTTGTTTCAGTCATTGGTCTGCGGTCATGCTGAGGTACCGCCTTGAATGGTCTGGTCGAACAAATCGACCCCAGCATATATTTTTCAAATCTGGTACTTATTCT
The DNA here is from genome assembly GCF_001194135.2 of Octopus bimaculoides. Lineage (NCBI taxonomy): Eukaryota > Metazoa > Mollusca > Cephalopoda > Octopoda > Octopodidae > Octopus > Octopus bimaculoides. The sequence continues at coordinate 70,434,695 of NC_068982.1, read as the reverse complement.
ATCGGTATATTTTGTCAAACCGCTAGGTTACATGGATGTAAACAAACAGAGAACTCTTGCCAAGTAGTGATGGGGAACAAATACACGCACATTTGATATATATAAATGTGGTTGTGTGGTAAGCAGCTTGCTTACCAGCCACATGGTTCCAGGTTCAGTCCCACTGCGTGGCACCTTAGGCCAGTGTCTTCTACTATAGCCTCGGGCCGACCAAAGCCTTGTGAATGGATTTCGTTGACGGAAACTGAAAGAAACACGTCGTACATATATATATATATATGTATATGTATATGTGTGTATATGTTTGTGTGTCTGTGTTTGTCCCCACAACATCGCTTGGCAACCGATGCTGGTGTGTTTACATCCCTGTAACCTACCAGTTCGGCCAAAGCGACCAATAGAATGAGTACTAGGCTTACAAAGAATAAGTCTTGGGGGCAATTTACTCGACAAAAGGCGGAGCTCCAGCATAGCCGCAGTTAAATGACTGAAACAAATAAAAGAATAAAAGAATATATAT
>NC_068982.1:70433006-70433852 GCF_001194135.2 Octopus bimaculoides | reverse complement strand
TCGAATAAAAATTATTCAAGGCGGTGCCCCAGCATGGCCAGTAGTCTGAAGAATGAAATAAGTAAAAGATAAAAGATAGAAGATATAAATGAAAGTGCATGTGTGTATATCACGGAAAGGCTCCCAAACGGTGCACTGGAGAAGACACGGTCTGACATGGGACAAAAAATAGTCATAAAGGTCTTCTGTTGTGAAAACTGAGCAACAACGACAGGCTACTCAGCTAATACACACACACACACACACACACACACACACAACATGCTTCCATATAATTTCCGTCCACTAAATTCATTCACAAGGCATTGTTTGACTCAGAGTTGTAGTAGAAGACATTTGCCCAAGATGCCGCACAGTGGGACTGAACCCGCTAGCCAGACAGACGGACAGACAGGGAAAGAAACAGACCGACAGACAGACAGATACATAATGGATCCTCCGTCGCCTTTGACAATAAATTTCCACTTGTTTAATCAGCTGAACTGCCAACTCATCATCTTGTAACTGGCTGAATATTCCACCTACAAATACATGTATCATTGATGTGATTCTCAGACTGAATCAGGGTGGACCTTTAAATTACGGGTATAAACAACCATCTGCTCGACTTTACTTGGATCACAAAGCTATGATAAAAGACCAGTGATTAGATACCCAACAAAGAGATCGAACCCAGAAGTCCATGACTGCGAAATGATGTTCTTAACTAGTCACCATTCTGTAACCACACACACACACACACACACACACACACATACAAAGTGCGCACGCGCAAACACACACACAAACGCAGACACAGACACACACACACACATACACACACACACACACACAACGCGCACAAAC
>NC_068982.1:70427977-70430095 GCF_001194135.2 Octopus bimaculoides | reverse complement strand
TATATATATATATATATATATATATATATATATATATATCAGTCTGTTTATATATCTAACCTCTGTCTATCTATCCATCCATCTATCAGTCTACCTACCTACCAACTCACTTAACTATCTATCTATCTAGCTAGCTATCTATCCATCTATATATCTATCTACCTATCTACCTATCTACCTACCAACTCACCTATCTATCTATCTATCTATCTATCTATCTACCCCTCAGACTGCCTGTCTATTTTCGTGTCTTTCTCGTACAAATATATGTAAGTATGTAGGCTTACATCCTGTCATCAGAAAACCGTAACGTACTGTCTTTAAAATACACATATCAATACTTATTTTAAAATATAAATATGAATAACAAGACAGACGGATAGATAGATAGATAGATAGATAGATAGATAGATAGAAACAAAGAAACAAAGAAACAAAGAAAACACAATGGAAAGAGGAAAAGAGAGACAATGTTTTGCAATGTTTTAAGATTTAACTAACGTCATTACCATTTAAAATACAATTAAGTCCTTTATTTCTAACATTAAATAGGCGTTACTGAACCTGCGTACACGTAAATGTGTGTGTGTTGGTGGGAGGAGTGAATGCGTGCATCTGTGTGTATTTGCAGCGCATTTCATCCTTTCATCCTTATCCATTTCCACGCCCAGCAGCGAATCTTTATAACAATGGATCGGATGTAGGATGTACAAGGGCTGGTAGTAAATTGTGAAAGTAGGTGGAGTGATTATATTACATTATTAGTCACGCCCCCTTTTTCTTTTTCTTTTTTTTGCTCTCCCACTCTCTGCTTCTTCTTCTCTCTAGTATTTCTCAATTCCACCTTCTACAAATCCTCTCTCCATAGCATTCATTGAGAAGTGTGTGTATGAATGAATGAATGCACCACCACGTCAGAGTTTGTACATAGAGTTGAGGTGACACAAGTTTGATGTCAACTTTATTGACTGTGTTAGCTGACAATCGACATGTCAACCTCCCAAGACGGCTGCATGAGGCCAAGTCGTGTGTTAGGGGTCAGAATATAAAACTGAAATTATAGAAGTGTGAAGAGGTGGGGGGGGACGTAGCGTATTCATGTGCTGTGGTTTTTGTCATACGTACCTGTGGCAAGGAATATATATCATAAGAATATTTATTTATTTATTTGTTTGTTTATTCATAACTAGAAACTGCATATAATTTCGACGAGGTTTTTGGTTTTTAGTGGAGTGAACGCCAGTTGTCTTAAAGTTGTGAGATTTTCGATATTAACACACACACACACACACACACACACACATATATATATATACACACACACACACACACATATATATATATATATACACGTTAATATCGAACAGTGAGAATGAGTGCTCAACATTGCATTGCTAAATAAATAGTCTTTATTTGTGTGCTAACAAGGCTACAAGTACCAACCTTCCATGTGGTTGCCTTGGATAATTGTTGAGAGATTTCTCTCAGTATGAAACCTATGGTAGCCTTGTTAACCCACAAAGGGTATATTTATCTATCAATCTATAAATAGATGGAGGGAGGGATAGATAGATAGATAGATAGATAGATAGATACATTTCTTTTATTAGCCACACAGGGCTCAACAAAGATGGGACAAATACAATGTAGAGCTTTTCTTTTTGGAAGGGGAAAGGAAGAAAAAAAAAGCAGGGGTGTGTCGATCAAAAGGGATCGTAGGAAGGGGGAAAAGGGGGGAGTTCGATCAAAAGGGATCGAGAAAAAAAAAGTGATCAATAGGGATCGTGTATCACAGTAATGTTCTCGTGTAAAAAGAGGGGAGGACAGTTTAGGTTTAGCCGTGGAAAGAAAAGCCCACGGAAAAGACCACGGTAACCTTGGTCAATATTGTCATTGTTATTGAAGAAACTATAACAGTGACTCTCTTTTGCCTTTTTGTTTTTTTTCTGGATTTTTTTACTCCTTTATAGTGTTATGCTCAAGGTGGCTCCGTCATTCACACGTGCCATCCTTGCTACATTCACCCATCTTTTTTTGAAGCATTCACTAGACAAGACTTCCCTTTCTACTCTCACTTTCCTCTTCAGGTGATACTTGAAGAAGTTGATGAGAGATTGC
>NC_068982.1:70425691-70427967 GCF_001194135.2 Octopus bimaculoides | reverse complement strand
AGACAAGACTTCCCTTTCTACTCTCACTTTCCTCTTCAGGTGATACTTGAAGAAGTTGATGAGAGATTGCCCAGAGAGGAAAGTCTCTAGACCTTTCAGACGCGTTCACCATACACATTCTTTCGCCATAGCCACAAGTACGATGAAAATAGCTCTTCCTTCCCGTTTAAAGGAAGGAGGCGCGACACATTCATAATATAATATTCAAATCATCTCTTAAAAGTAATTCGATTTCTTCCGACCAAACCATGGCACAGTAGATCTTCTGAATACCCTTACCCAGAAATAGAAGAACTCCCTTGATGCATAGCGCAAGGATCTTTGGCCAAAGCTTGATGGGATGAACTTTACACCAAGCTGGAATGCAAGGGAGTATGATAGGAAGTAGCTGTTGTGACTTCGAAGCCTCTTAAATATATCATCCCTCAGTATCACTCGTTCATCAATCACCAATGCATCAATCCGACAAAGCTTAATACTTGCACCACCTCTGCTATTCTCAGTCTTTAGAGATGACCTGATCAACGCCAGTGAAATTTAGCTGTACCACTTTATCGACGACTCCGTGCTATTTACAACAGAAAGATCGACAGGAGAAAGTAATGAGTCAGCAACTAGCTTACACAGAGAAGGGATACCTGAGGTCCAAGTGCTCGCCTCCCCAGGAGGAGACCGAGGGGGGAAAAAACACCTAAAGATGGAAAAAATGAGGCGGCGCCCTCGGACAAGTAGGCCATTACCCAGAGGGCAACCGCCAATAACGAAAAGGCGGAAGAAAAAGAAAAAAAGGAACCAGTAAAGGCCATAGAGACACCGTCTGAATAAATCATGGATTTTCATACGGTGACTCGTAAAAGAACGAAAAAAACAGACGGGGCCGCCAACCAAGTCACAAGCGGCGACTCCGAAAATAAAGCAAGCAAAAAAGACCTTTAAAAAAGTTGGACCAGTCACACGTCACTAATTTGGGATCCCTATAGGAGTCATAGGTAAATTGTGGACAGCTAAAACTAGACTTATCTCTAGAATTAACTATAATCCTACCTAAGTAAGACCTGATTGATCCATCGTTGTTACTCCAAGTCCACATTGGAACGCTCGGATAATCAAGTCTGTATCGATCTGCCAGCCTAAATCGCTTCAGCATGTCGACGAGGCGTGAGTCACTTTTCCTATTGTTCGAGCCCACGCTATCCTGGCGTTCATCTAGAATAGTGTTAAAGTCTCCTAGCATGACTAGTGTCTTTGACGTTACAAGAAGATTCTCCAGGCGTCGATAGAAATCATTCCGTTTGCCTACCGTGCTAGGTGCGCAAATGCCAATCAACCTGAAGGTTTTATCCCTGAATGCTAGATCCAGAACGACCAACTCACCTTCTGGGTCCACAAAGATCGCACATATCTGCAGAACCAAGTTTTTTCGGAGCAAAACTACAACGTCTCCCCTCCCTCCGGTCTGACAAGGAGACATGATTTTCTCATAAACATTCAAGAGGGTCGAGAAGGCCTGCAGCTTGTCCAACTTGGTCTCTGTAGCCACCATTACATCTATTCTATGTGACCTGAGGTCGTTGAGGAAGAAGCTTGCTTCCACTTCAAGCTCAGGCCACGCACATTCAGACAACCTATACTGAGTGCAGCCATATCAAAAACGGAAAAGGAAAATTGCACTTACCTGCCCTTTTCATCTGTTGAGGGGGATTGATCTCAGTACCACTGGATCTGTTCCGCCTCCCCCTTCTTCTCTTCCAGGCTTGGCTCAGCCGGTGGGTTAAATATTTTTGGGAGCGCTTTAAGCTCTATAATGTCTGTAGACTGACTTGTTTTTACTCCTGTATATAGTTTATACGGAATTTTCCCGATCGAGTTGGGGTTTTTCCTTGTCGTCGTTGTAGAATATTTTTTATTGTAGATGGGGGCTTAATCACCCCTTCCAAATAACATTTGGTGCTTTTATACACCACCATTACTGCTTCTGGTTTGTCCTCTTCTTCCAGCTTTTACATTTTGTATTCCCCCCCCACCCTTTTTTCTGTTTCTTTGTTTTTGTCACTTGATATCTCTAGTGACTGGTCCAACTTTTTTAAAGGTCTTTTTTGCTTGCTTTTTTTTCGGAGTCGCCGCTTGTGACTTGGTTGGCGGCCCCGTCTGTTTTTTTCGTTCTTTTACGAGTCACCGTATGAAAATCCATGATTTATTCAGACGGTGTCTCTATGGCCTTTACTGGTTCCTTTTTTTCTTTTTCTTCCGCCTTTTCGTTATTGGCGGTTGCCCTC
>NC_068982.1:70423702-70425477 GCF_001194135.2 Octopus bimaculoides | reverse complement strand
GTGGTATGCCCTCAAACGAGTCATTAGCTACTTATAAAATAGTCTTATAATGATATAATGAAATCGGATCATGAAATCGAATGGAGTTAAAAATGAAATGATTATAAATCTTTATGTATGAAAAATAGACTTTTGGGGTTTTACTTAACCCGCCGGTTTCATTTTTTTTTTTTTCAATAATTTTGTTTTTCCTTTTCCCCCCTTCAATTCGCTTTTGACCATCAAAACTTGGGGTGCAGAGCCCACTCTCAGCGCCTCTTCTAACGCCTTGACTAATTTCCCTTCTACTCTAGCCATTGAAGATCGTGAGCATAGTAGACGCCCATCTATCATCGATGGTGGTCAATTAAAGACCGTCATTAAGAAAGATCCACGTAAAACCACTCGAGAACTGGCAAAAGAAGTTCAAGTTAACCAGAAAACTGCCTGCAACCATTTGCACGCGATCAGAAAATCAAAAACGTTCGACAAATGGGTATTACACGATTTGAATAAAAATCAGAAAATGCGCAGATATGAAATTTGCTTGTCGCTTCTTCTCCGTAACCAAACTGATCCATTTCTTGACCGTATTGTAACTTGCGATGAAAAGTGGATTCTGTACGATAATAAAAAATGTACTTTGCACTGGTTGGACCAAAATGAAGCACCGAAAACCTTCCCTAAACACGAGCTCTTCAAAAAGAAGGTCATGGTGACTGTTTTGTGGTGTACTGCTGGACTCATCCACTATAACTTCTTAAAACCCGGAAAAACCATTATTGTAGAAACATATTGCCATGAAATTGCCAAAATGAATAACTGCTACTCCTCTGTCTCAGACTGGTCAACAGAAGAGGACCAATCATTCTTCATGACAATGCTCGACCACACGTTTCACTAATGACGCTCCAGAAGTTGGGGGGACTTGGCAACGAAGTTCTTCCTCACCTAACTTATTCCCCAGACATTTCTCCTATCGACTATCACTTTTTCAAGCACCTTGATGATTTCCTACGAGAGAAGGAGTTCAAAAATCAAACCGATGCTGAAAGCGCGTTCAAAGAGTTAATCAGCTCCAGGATTCCAGATTTTTATGTTACCGGAATAAACAAACTTGTAACTCGTTGACAAAAATGTGTTGATTGTAAAGGTACTTACTTTGACCAATTAAATTTCCGCATTATTGAAATATATTGTGATGAATTTCATGTTTCAAAACGTTGCCTATTTTTTACTCACCCTGATACATATATATATTTATATATTTATATATATGTGTAAGGACGACCGTGCGAACTCAAAAAGGAGAAATGGTGACGAATGGAAAAACAGAGGACTCCTTTTATTTAAACGCGTCACACGGTCGAACACAAAATAATATACCAATGATGATATACAAATAATGTTATACTTCGATAACATTAGTGCATTCGTAAATACCAGCAATGAAGACTATAGAAGGCAACCGTATGATAAGAATAACAGAAATATTTATTGTGGCATAAAAGATGTATGTGTATGTGAGAGTGTGAATGCGACATATAAGAACATAATCAAAGACAGGCCGTCGTACAAAGAAAAGTGTGTATGTGAGTGATACATGTGTGTGTATGTGAGTTATTACAGCAGATAGGAAAAGTCATTAACACGTGAGCATTTATACCACTTCTTTAGTACACAATTGGAAAAGTCTGTATGTGAGAGTAGTTGAGGCTGTGTGTGGCAGAGCTGATCACTAGTTGTGATGTTGTGGCATCGATGCCGGGCCGTGATTCTTGTTATACAGATGTTCG
>NC_068982.1:70417801-70420455 GCF_001194135.2 Octopus bimaculoides | reverse complement strand
GTCATCTGCATAATGAACTGCTGGATCATAATTGAAAGCTGCTCCATGGAAGTTACTTCTCTGGGCTGTTGCAACTGCCCTTCGTTCTGCAATGGATATTCTATTCCTTGTCAGCTGTGCATAACTCTGTTCAACACTTTGATATGCTCTGGCATTTGTAGTACACAGTCTGTTCGTTGCTTGGTATGCTTCCCTTTCTGCAGTTGTCTCTCTTTCCCTGGACAGAGACATTCTTTTGGTTGACATTGACATTGTAGACAAAATTGACTCTTTCCTTCTAGGCATAGTTATATGCGTATACAGTAATACAGAAGATAGTAAACAATGAAAATAACTGGGTAACAGAAATTATATTTCTTAATACGACGGGCAAAAAGTAAATAAGAATTTTTTACCGAAAATAAAGAATTGTAAAGGGTTGAAGCGAAAGTTGTTACTTAGTGAACCAAAGAGCCAGTATCGAAGGAACCAGAAAAAAGCAGTTAACAACAGAAAAACACAAAACCGTTACAAAAGTAAATAAAAAATTTTTAGGGAAATTAACTAAGTGTACGGATTTAGATGAAATTTTTGAAGTTATTCTGTCAGTAAATCATGAACTTACTTTTATCATTAATTCCGTCAACAACAAAAAACACAAAACGTTGCGAAAGTAAATAAGAAATTTGTAGGGAAATTAAACCGGATTTAAGTGAAATTTATGAAGTCACTTCTGTCAGTAAATTATGTATAAAATTACTTTCATCAGTAATTGTGAACTTCCTTCTGTCAGTAATTTGTCGTTGTTGTTTGTAAATAGCGTTTGACAACTTACAGTGAACACAATAGCGTCTGAAAAATGAAAATGAAAATAATAGAGAGCGAGTGATTTAGAGAGAGAGGAGGAGCGAGAGCTAGCTAGTTAGACAAATAAGATAGAAATAGATAGATAGATAGATAGATAGATAGATAGATAGATAGATAGATAGGTAGATAGGTAGATAGATAGATAGATAGATAGATAGATAGATAGGTAGATAGATGTAGACAGAGAGATAGAGATACGCGTGAAAAGCGAATAAACACACATCTCTATTTTATATATCAGATGAGATTGTGATAATTTTTGACAATTATATATAAGGGAGACAATCAATTTCTGAAAGTAACTTCGCAAAGAGTTATCTCCCTTCTCCACGTAAGCCAGGAACGGGTATTTTCTGCCCCCAGGGGCCTCGTAGCTCGTTATTTGAAAAATATTAAGAGCCTAAAACCATCTCTGGAACATAAGTAATGTATGTTCCCAGTTTGGGGAAAATCAGTTGAAAAATATGGCTGTTATAATCTTTTATACACACACAGAGACAAAACGGGATTTATATATATATGCCGTATGTAAACAAACAAGTTTGTTTTTCGAAGCGCTGAAATGTATGGTAGAACAAATAGAAAGATAAATTTTATTCAACGCATAGATACTGAACAGTATATATATAAAGAATAAAATCCTTTTTTCTTCTTAAAAGCAGAATTAAATTTTTTTTTTCTTTTTTTTTTTAGCTGTCGACAAATTTTTCTGCTTTTAAGAAGAAAAAAGGCTTGTATCCTTTATATCTATACTGTTCAGTATCTATGCGTTGAATAAAATTTATCTTTCTACTTGTTTATATATATATATATATTACATATTTATAGTCAAATCAATAGCAAAAGATGAATTCGAATACAAAAACAACGAAAGTTTACAGGCCGTTCATTGTTAATATTATTTGTTTAATGATAAAAGAAATAAGTTTTTAAGTAAAGGTTAAGAATAAAAGTATAACATTTTGGGAATAGCCTATTATTGAATTGAGAAATGTTGGGAGAAGAGAAGAATGAAGGGAGTGAATGTTATTATAATGTCTTTATATATGTTGCATATATCCTTTTCTACTCTATGCACAAGGCCCGAAATTTTGGAGGAGGGGGTGGCAGTCGATTAGATCGACCCCAGTGCACATCTTGTACTTAATTTATCGACCCCGAAAAGATCAAAGGCAAGGTCAACCTCGGCGGAATTTGAACTCAGAAATTTGACAGACGAAATACCGCTAAGCATTTAGCCCGGCGTGCTAACGTTTCTGCCAGCTCACCACCTTAAATGTTGCATCTATTGCTTAACTTTATATGCTGTATGGAATAAACAACGTTTATGGAACGTTCGTAACATCGATTTCACTTCTCTTTAATTATTTTGATTGGCCACCTACATGGTAGCAAGGTTGTGAAGGAAAGCATTTTGTTTTGTTTATCATCCTTATATCTTAAGAAGGTCAAGGGATGGAAGTGCCGCGAGAGTTTTTATGTCTGCCCGTGACTGCACAGGCACCAAAAAGCAATTAGCGAAAATATGGTACCAGCAACCAGGTCACGCTCTTTCGCGAGTGACGATTGGTTATTTTTCTGTATTATTATGATTGTTGTTATGAATATTTTCTCGCTGCAACAGTTATAGAGTGGCGTATATTTTAGAGTGCAGTATTTTCTTCTTTCCCCTTCATTCCGATTTCAAATTCTTTCTGTGTTTCAATCTTCATTTCTTTGGAAAGAACGATGAAACACCATTTATTGGTTCATAAGGTGAATTTTTTTACACACACGCGTGCGCGTGCACACAGAGAGAGAGAGAAAGA
>NC_068982.1:70412117-70417406 GCF_001194135.2 Octopus bimaculoides | reverse complement strand
TTTTTTTTTTTTTTTTTTTTTTCATATTCGTTCAGAGCAAGTCGTTTTACATCTATTACACTATTTTTCTTTTGTTTCTTGGCTCCGGTGAGGCGTCTCGGAACATGGACAAGTAGACGTTAAAACAGAGACGATGGGGTTTACTCTATCGTACTGCCTCAAAAACAGGAAAACATATTGGACAATTTTTTTTTATGATTTAGTTCTGGAAGAAGGGGACTTTATCCATAACTTATACAGGCCCTCTGTAAACTGAGGTCGACACATTTGATGTTCTTCAATTACACTATGTAACACGATTTTTGTCCTTGGGTAGCAACTGTTGTTTCCTATATGCTTACCCCTAGAAAGTTTGGAAAATCCCTAATATCACTTTCAAACTTTGTTTTTCTTACATTTATTCAAACCCCAAGGAATCCTTCTCAACACATGGTTATGATGCTCCCCCACTACTCCTGGTCGTAATCAGAGACAAACATATTGCCAGCCACTAAGGGACATGATTAAGAGGTTTAAGGTCAAGCAATTAACAATCAAATCTTTAGTACTGTGCAGAAAATATTCTATAATGATATTTCTGCTTTGGTAACTCAGTGCTGAATCTGTCTGAAATGTAATGGAAAAGAGGTGAGTTTCAAAACATTGATGCTTTTGGTCACAGAAGCAAAGTTTGAAGGGAATAGTAGTCGTTTCCTTTGATTTCTAGATAGAAGCAAATAAGAAATAACACTGACTGACCAAAGACACAAAAAAATAAATAAAAATTTTGTTACAGAATGTTACTGAGAGTTAACAGTCATACAAAAAAACATGGGTTGCAAAAAAAATTCTAGAGGTATGATGCTCTGGGCAAGATGGACTGGGAAGGTATGTTTAGTGTACAGCTAAGGGTGGATATCTACTTACCAAAGCCCTCTGCTCCCTATAGGATATAGGCCATTGACAACTTTTCTCTATGGTTCATGCTTCTAGGTTGTCTTTTCTGTTTCTCTCCAGTTGGATCCCTGCTTTTTCAGATCTGCCACAGTATCCTGCTTCCAGTTAGTTTTATGGTCTCCTCTCTTCTGCTTCCCTTCTGTGCAAGGCCTGACATGTAATGCAGAATGTTGGTTTCCTTTTGGGTTTTGCTGCACCATGTCGAGTTTCCCTGAGGGAAGGCCTTCCTCTCCCAAATCTTCTTGGTTTTGAATTGTCATTGATGTTTCACTAACACTGATTCATTTTTCTAGGCAGGGGTGTTGTCCCTTTGCAAACTCATTTCTATTTCTAGGAAGAGGGGATCCATATCAGTTTGGCTTCTAACCTTTGACCCTATCCAGCATGATGGGCCTTCTCCGGCATAGCTCTCAAGGTTATTGAGGCACAGAAGCCACCACACAGCAACCAGGACTAGACCTCGGGGTCAGCTTGGGGGAGGTGGGGTGGACATAAAATAAGTGAGAGAAGAGACAAGTGAATCATATGGATGCAAGTGGAGGTGCATGTGATTAGCTAGATTCCAGAAGCAGAGGCCAGAGTAGTAGTAGTGGTAGAGAGGATAAAGTGAGGAAATAACACATCTGTGGAGCTAGAGGCTGAGGTATTGGTGGGTGGTTTCATATCAATCAGTTGAGTAACCTGCTTTTTGGGGGGTGTCATTTAGGTATAGGCATAACTGTATTACAAAGTTTGCTTCCCAACTGCATGGTTCCAGGTTCAGTCCCACTGCATAGCATTATGGGCAAGTGCCTTCAATGTATCCTCAGGCCAACCAAAACCTCGAGTGGATTTGGCAGGCAGTTACTGAAAGAAGCCAGTCCTCTGTGTGTGTGTGTGTGTGTGTGCGTGCGTGTGTGTCTCCTTGCCTTGAATTTTGGCCATAAACAAGTGTCAGTGTCATGCAAGCAATGTTCTGTTTGTTTCATATTTTCCATGAAAACATGACTGGATGGGAAAATATGAGGATTGGCTGAAAACTTCATGGGCTGACCATGATACTCTCACAGAATGCAACCAAATGAGGTTTATTTTTCAACATAATCCCCCTTTGAGGCCAGCACATTTCTTCCATCAGTGTTACAGTGCTTGGATCCCATTGGTGAAGAAACTTTCATCTTGTTACTCAAAAAAAATAGAAATCAGCAGCAGCAGATAGGACATCATCATTGTTGTAATACTGGTTCTCAGCCAAGTATTTTCTTACGTTGGGGAATAGATGATAGTCAGATGGGATCAAATCAAGAGGATAGTGAGGGTGATCAACCAGCTCAAGGCCACAGTAATGTACAGCAGCCATTGAAACCAAGGATTTGTGTACTGGAGCACCATCCTGATGAAACAAGATCCCTTTCATCAGTTTTCCTGGGCCTTTGATAGCCTTTCTGTGCTGCATAGGTTAGAAGTGAGCATATTTTTGAAGCAGTATTTTTACTCTGCTCAATGCATGATATCTCCTGTTGGAATCCAGCTTGTTTATCTCTTAAAAGTTTGTCCACCTCATTTTACATCCTTCCAAAGAACACCAGGGAATAGAAAGAAGTGTGATGCCTTTCCAGAGAAACTTGATGAGATGGCCATGCTTACAGTCTTCTGGTAATATCTCTGTATCCCAAATATTATTTAACAATTTCAGCTGAGATTCCACTGGGCTTCAAGGATTGCTTTCCATATTTTTTCTCCTGTTGGAGTCTCTGTGCTGAGATTCAGCAGAGATTAGTAATGAATGATACCATTTGCATGATGGTGACACTGACTTACATGTGACGTCAAGGAGACAGTAACTCTCACTCACACACGAGCTTCTTTCAGTTTCCATCAACCAAATCCACTCACAAGGCTTTGGTCAGCCCAGGGTTATAGTAGAAAACACTTGCCCAATGTACCAATCACACTGCAGAATTGAACTGGAAATCATGTGGTTGGGAAACAAACTTACCACACAGCCATGCCTGCACCTAAAATAAACAAGATCATCATCATCATTTAATGTCCGCTTTCCATGTTGGCATAGGCTGGATGGTTTGACTGGAACTGATAAGTTGGAGAGCTGTACCAAGTTCTAGTCTGATTTGAGATGGTTCCTATGGCTAGATACCCTTCCTAATGCCAATCACTTTGAGTGTAATAGGTGCTTTTTATGTGCCACTGGAACAGATGCCATTTACAGGACACCAGCAACAGCCACAATACAGTTTCACTTGGCTTGATGAGTCCTCTCAAGCACAGTATATTGCCAAGGTCTCAGTCAGTAGTCATCACCTCCACAAGGCCCAACATTCAAAGATTATCCCTCGCCTCTATGAGGCCCAACATTTGAAGATCATGCAACTGGCAATGGCCACGGTTACAATTTCTCAGGTGCCATTTGCATGACACCAGCATCAGCCATGACTCCAATTTCACTTGGCTTGACAAGACTTCTCAAGCACAGCATATCCCCAAAGGTCTTGGTCACTAGTCATCGCTTCTATGAGGCCCAACATTTGAAGACCATGTTTCACCACCTTATACCATGTCTTCCTGAGTCTACCTCCTCCACAGTTAGACATCAGCACTTCTTTACACAGCTGTTCTTGTCTCTATGCATCACCATCCATACAAATAAAAACAATACAACTTAAAAGCTTTTATTAACATTTTATAGAAATGTACATGTCTTAAAAAGGATTAACTGTCTTTGACTAGTAAATGGTACATAGATTACAAAATATGGTCTGCTTAAGGTATAACAAAAGTCTCTCTTGGATTTTCTCAAATAAAGTTGGGAAAAGAGAGAATGTCACATGTGCGACAACATCATATGGATTCTTGAGCCAATGAGGGAGCCTCTACATGGTCTGTTGATCAGCAAAATTTTCTCAAAATTACATTATTATACAAAACAAAGGACACACTGAACAAAGTAGTCCGAGATACAAACAAAAAGTTGGGTGGCCTCCCTGGAACAACTTTTCATCATGTCTGCTCAAGCAGGTTTTACCTAAGGCTAAACAAACAATGTATGGATTCTTTTATGTATAACATGAAAACTTATGTCACAGCATATAAACCAAAACATTTTTGCAGGTGGATCTGTTAACAGACTATAACAAAACTGAACTTTTATCAGTGTCTGTGTGTGTGTGTATGCATGAATGAGTTTGTGCGCATGTGTGTGTGTGTATGCTTGCACATGTTTCTGCATGTGTGCATGTAAGTGTTTGCATGAGTGCGAGTGTGTATACATAACAGTAACAACTTTTTCATCACAAAATAGCTTCTCTTACACTGATAAAAGTGACATATTTTTCGTTATTTTTATTAACAAACCCATGACGTTTGATACACTGTGCTTGTGGTATGAGTAAACCTTATATTTTAGAGATATAAATAATACAATACTTTACAACTTAGATATATGAACAAATCTACATATGAAATACCAGTAAACAGTGACAAGAACAAAAAACTTTAGATATCAACAGCACATGATCAAACCATGCTATTAAGTTAGATGTGGCCTGGGCCTATACTGGCCAAAACCTATCAAAGTTATAAATATATATCTATATATATATATATATATATATATATATATATATATATATATATATATATATCGCTTAAGCATTACAAAACTAATAACTTTCATATTCAAGGCTCTGATGAAGCTATAAGGTGTCATTCAGGTGCTCAGCTATGAGTCCACCGCATCCTATAGCAGAAACAACTGTTAGATGATGAAGTTCATAACAACAGCTTTTACCTTTGCTATCTCACTTTCAAATATATGAAAATGAATGAACAGACCTAAGGTAATAGATAGTAGAAGTGAATTTAAATATAAATCTGTCTGAAATGCAATCCATTTTGGATTGAAAAAAAACCTTAAGAAAACCGAAAAATCAAATGGATTTTCAAACATCATACTGTTTCAAGTAGAGACTTTTCCTGCAAATTGTTTGAGGAATAAACAAGTCATGACATCTTCTTCAAAATTCAACTCAGTTCTGTTGGTTTGAAATAAATATATAAAAATAAAAGTATGTAAAATGAAAAATATGCGACTTCTTTACATATTCATAATATGGCTTTTTCTTTTTTTCATTTGGAAAGTAAAAGTAACGCAAGTTTATGAAAACAATAAACCCGAAAGACATACAATAAAATAATAATAACTAAAATAAATAGAGATATATAGAATTATATGTTCTATATATTCTCTGTCATGAGGTAACATTATTCATTTAACATTAAAACTTAGGATTTTAACTTGCATATATATGTATGTACGTGTGTGTGTGTGTGTGTGTGTGTGTGTATGTGCAAATT
>NC_068982.1:70409938-70411754 GCF_001194135.2 Octopus bimaculoides | reverse complement strand
GTGTCGCCCAGTCCAGGAATCGAAACCACAATCTTACAATCATGGTGCTGACACCCTAACCACTAGGCCACGCGCCTCCACACATATATATATATATGTATATATAAATATACATATACACACACGTGTGTCTGTGTATTTATGCATGGTATTGTGTGTGTAGTAAGGTAAATGAAGATGTCTATGTACAAGTATTTATAAGTGTGAATATATTCTTCACAACATATGAGGATGTCTAATGTCTGTTGGGTATTCCCCACATATATCGTTTTTTCACATTAAATAGTAATGTGCGCGTGTGTGTGTGTGTTGATGAGCCTGCCTGTGTATATGTGTGTATACAAGCATGCGTCTGAGCCTCTGTATGTGTGTGTGTGTGTGTGTGTAATGGGACTAAATGTCAGAAATAATATAAAATATAACCGGATGAAAACAGAACTGTCGACAAAGAGAGATTGGAACGCTTGATTTGAAAACCGAGGGTGACCTTTACACTGTAAGTATCTCTATCTGCAATAGAGACACAAGCTAGTTGCCACAACAAACACTGCCGCAAACAGAATCATGGAGGTCAACTCAATCCCTAACCCTAACCAACAGCAAGCCATGGAGCACCTATGGGAGATCATTCCCACAAGAATGACTGAATACATTAGGAGGGAACTAAGAGGAGAAGGAGAGAGTGAAGAGTTGTTGTTGACGATGATGATGATGATGATGATGATAATAATGATGATGTAATTGTAAAGGTTGACTAGGTATTTCTAAGAGCAACAATGTCTTTTATCTGTTGGTCAAGTTCAGCTATTATTTTGTCCTGAGATGTGTAGACCCCAGTCCGAAGAAGAATATCTCTCTCTTCAATAAGTCTGGCTACATGCTCATCCAGACTGGCATTGCTAGGATTGTGGTAAGAGTGAGGGTTCTGAACCATCTGGTTCTTGATCACCTGAGATGAATGTTGCTGATTTAATAAATGCTGCTGCTGTTGCTGTTGCTGTTGCTGCTGTTGCTGTTGCTGTGGTTGTTGCTGCTGTTGTTGTTGTTTTTGTTCTTCAGCCAAACGTATTCTGAAAAGAGAAAACATCTTAGAAATTACAAATTTAATTTGATAACAAAAAGATTTTTACAATTAAACCTTGGGAGAGGCATTATGCCGGTAATAAATACACGCACTGGTTCAGTCCTTTATTAATTTATAAACAGTATCTAGTTTTTTGTTAAATCATTTCATTGCACTTTTGCAATCTCTTCAGTAACTTGTCTCTCCACTTCCATTTATTTTGAATGTATGATTTGGCGTTGTTTGGAAACTGTTCAGTATGAGCATGTGAGTGTGTGCAAGCTCGTATGCGTGCACGCTCATATGTGTGCATGCACTTATGTGTTCGTGCTTATATGTAAGTATGTGTGTCCATATGTGTGTTTGTAACAATTTCGTTTGTACCAAAAGAAACAAAAAAAAAAAAAAGGTTCTTACAACAAAACCTCATGAAATACACATACATAAAAAAAGATTTTTCATTTCATTTTTGTATTTGCTATCCAGAATTCTTGATGTAAACTGGTATGTTGGCACATGTTATGCTATACATTGGGAGGGTTATCATACCAACAACAAACAGATCTGATGAAGTGAGGGTACGTCATTGATGAGGTCATGAATGACAATGAAAGAACTGTGACAAACCTAGCTGATTGACTGATGATTAACCAAATGAATAATTAAACAATCGGTTAGTTAATTGGTAAAATACTCTTTTACTTGTTTCAGTCATTTGACTGTGGCCATGCTGGAGCACCGCCTTTAGTCAAG
>NC_068982.1:70408733-70409928 GCF_001194135.2 Octopus bimaculoides | reverse complement strand
TTTCCATCGACCAAATCCACTCACAAGGCTTTGGTTGGCCCGAGGCTATAGTGGAAAGACACTTGCCCAAGGTGCCATGCACTGGGACTGAATCCGGAACCATGTGGTTCATAAGCAAGCTACTTACCACACAGCCACTCCTACGCGTATTGATTAACCAATTGACTAATAATGGTTTCGAATTTTGGCACAAGGCCAGCAATTTCGGGGGAGGGGCCAAGTCAATTATATTGACCCCAGTGTTCAACTTGTACTTATTTAAACAACTCTTAAAGGATAAAAGGCAAAGTCGACCCCGCCAATTGACTAATAATAATAAAAAAAGTGAAATGAAGCTATTGCATGTGTTTATTATTGGCATGATGACCAAGAAAGAAATCTGATATTTGTCTCTTAGTTTGAAATTTGTTTACTCAACTTTTGTCAAAATATAAACTTACAGTTCAGATACGATACCAGTGATTCATGGTGTCTTTTTATTTATGTTCATAGTAGTTTAGTGGTTAGGATATTCAGCTCATGATTGTAAGGTCATGAGTTCAATTCCCGACAGCACAGTGTCCTTGAGCAAGATACTTTATTTCACAGGGCTGCAGCCCACTTAGCTGGCAAAAATGACTAATGCATGTTTTTCAAAGGGTCAGCCTGATCACATCCTGTGTCATGCTGAATCTCCCTTTAGAACTATGTTAAGAGTACGTGTGTCTGTGGAATGCTCAACCACTTGCACACTAATTTCACAATTGGGCTGTTCTGTTGACTGTATCTACTGGAACCCTTGTTGTCATATACATTGGGATTTTAGCCATTTCAATAAATGACTTTAAGCACACACACACACCTCACATGCCTTTTCTGGAATCGAACTCGTGACCTTACAATCAGCTGAATACCCTAACCCTTAAGCCACTATGAACATAAATAAAAACACACCATGAATCACTGGTATCGTATATGAAATTTATAACTGTAAATTTATATTTTGACAAAAGTACACTGTCAATAATTCTTATTCTCATACAAGAAAGGCATGTGAGGTGTGTGTGTGTGTGTGTGTGTGTGTGTGCTTAAACGTGTAAAATGAGATTCCTTCTCGTTTCAATTGTGTATTTAAAAAATATGATCACTGTAGAACTGAAAACAAAAACAAAAGAAGTTTTTCCTTCTAAAGCTAAGGGACAGTATTAAAACATCA
>NC_068982.1:70399060-70407934 GCF_001194135.2 Octopus bimaculoides | reverse complement strand
GTTCACCAGTCCTCAGTCAAATCGTCCAACCCATGCTAGCATGGAAAGCGGACGTTAAACGATGATGATGATGATGACGATTTATTTTACTAAATCATCATCGTCATTTAATGTCCATTGTTCATGCTGGCATTGATTGGATGCACCAGACTCCAGTCTGATTTGGCATGGTTTCTATGGCTGGATGCTCTTCCTAACACCAAGCACTTTACAGAGTGTGCTGGGTGCTTTTACAAGGCACCGCACAGGCACGTTTACATTGCACCACATGGACACTTTTATTGGCACCACACATGCACTTTTACGTATTGCCACATGGGCATTTTTACGCGGTACTGCCATAAGTGCTTTAGACCACCATAAAGATCAGTCTTCACACTCCTGCTGCAGAGTATAAGTCTTTTTGAGTACGGCAAGGGAGCCTAGAACATTTACCCCGTCCCCACCATGGACAATAACACCCCGCCATAGACAATAACCCCAAGGACAACAGATGATGATTTAAAACTTCTTAATATATTAGAGAGGGTTAATTAACCAAGGAGGGTATTTGCCCTTGGGAGTAGTTGTCAACAGGGGGAACTGTCCTATGGGGGGGTAATTGTCCTGAAACAACAGCAAGGTATCAGGCACCTCAGTTCTTTGTCATCTCACCTAAAAGGTTCAGTGTCTTGAGGTCGTTCTTCAGTACTTCGTATTATTTTTAAAATTAATTGAAACAACAGCAATGGGTTTCAAAAAACTCATGGTAACAAAAGGGTTAAAGTGATCTAAATTAAAACCATCTCATGTTAATTTATGCTCCAAACACCACTTACTCTGTGGAGTGGCTGACATTTGGAAGGGCATTTGGCCATAGAAACCAAGCCAAAACAGACTGGAACCTGGTGCAGCTTTCCATCTCCAGTCAAGCCATCTAACTCATGCCAGCATTGAAAACGGACCTTGAATGATGGTGATGGTTTTACTAGATTACTCATTATTTACAAAATTAGTTGAAATGAAGGAAGAGTATTTTACTAGAAACATGGTAACAAAAGGTTAACTCCAGTAAATGTTTCATATCGCTTTGCTTCAACAAAGGTTCCTAAGACATCTTTGCAGTGATATTCATTCAGCTTCTCTCCAGAGTGGTTTCAAATAGTTTCAATCAAGAAGCTTTCAAAGCAATTCGCATTTCATAAAACCTTGTTAAAATAAAACAAGATTAAAGTAACACTTAATTACAATTCAGCTGATATTACTAATTTACATACAGGTGCAGGCATGGCCATATGTAAATGAAGCTTGCTTTCTGTCTATGTGGTCTTGAGTTCAGTTTCACTGTATGGCATATTGAGCAAGTGCTCTGTGGTTAAGAAGCTTGCCTCCAATTATGTTGTCTTAGGTTCAGTTCCACTGTGTGGCACCTTGGACAAGTGTCTTCTACTATACCCCCTACTCAACCAAAGCCTTGTGAGTGGATTTGGTAGACAGAAACTGAAAGAAGCCTGCTATATATATATATATTTTGGTGGGAGTGCACATGCGCATGTGTGCATGTTACTGTCTCTTGCTTTGATTTTGCATGACGGTTGTTATCAAGTATCACTGTCAAGCAAGCAGTATCCTTCGTTTCCAGTCTTCTATGAACGCATGTCTGGCTATGGGGAAATATTACCTTACTTGGAAAAAGGTGAGGGTTGGCAACAGGAAGGGCAACAAGCTGTAGAAAATCTGCTTCAACAAATTCCATCTGAACTAATGCAAACATGGAAAAGTAGATTATGATGATGATGATGATGATGATAATACAAGCAATAAAACTACTAACTTATTCAACTCATTCTTGATCACTTCTAATTCCAGTTTGTCACTCTTTATGCTCTCTTTCTCCTCGTTAGCCAAATATCGTAACTTTATTTGCTCCAGTTCATCTTGCTGTTTTTTAAGCTGGGCTTTGGCAGTGACTTGCTCACGATGCTTGAGGCGGGCAACTTCTTTTAATGCACGTCCCCACTGCTGCTTATAGTGGATTTTTGATTTCAGTGCATTATCAAGTTTTTTCTCCAACTCCACCTGCAAAAGTAAACATATTTAAATAGTTTAACAGATGAAGTACAATAACTAAGAGGTTAAAGTAATTACACTACCAGCCATATCATCTTAAGTTCAAAATCTTACTATTATTGTTATTATAACAAAGTATACAATTCTGCTTGCTTCAGTTTTCTAACCTAATAACAGATCCAATGCTTACTTCACAGCTAATAAAGAATAGAGAGAATATCCTAAAGTATAATATTTGCTTCAACAATATTGAAGGTTATTAAAAACTATCCCACCAATGAGTGACAGTAAGTTCCGAACAGACAAAGTCTGCATTGCAAATATATTTCTCCAGTGAGCCAGTTCACTTCATTTACACTTCACGCCTGCAATTTCCAAATGTTGCCAGAAGTCTAGAAATAGGCTCCATCCATTAAGACAACAACAGCAACAACGTCGTCATCATCATTTAACGCTCACTATGTTTGCATGGCTCAGACAGAATTCACTGAGGTAAACATTCTACAGCTGGATGCCCTTCTTGTTGCCAACCCTTACCTGTTTCCAGGTAAGGTAATATTTCCCCATGGTCAGATGTGCTTTCATGAAAGATTGGAAATGAAGGACACCACCAGCATGACAGTGATGCTTATTCACAACTTTCATGTGATGTCAAGACAAGGAGACACAAACACACACACACCTCCATGCACACTCATACACATATACATTCATACATGCACACACAAAAGTTTCCTCTTAGTTCCTGCCTACCAAATCCATTCACAAGGCTTTGGTCAACCAAGAATATAGAAGATAATTGCTCAATGTGCTACTCGGTGAAACTGAATCCAAAACCATATAGTTGAGAAGCAAATTTCTTAACCACAGAGCCATAACTGCTTCAGTATATTGCACAAAGATAACACAATTAACAGAAAATGAATTGTACAATTAGGAGTCATAAAACATTCGAAAAACTAGTTCATTTCACATAGGCTAATTAAAAAAAACTAAATGAAGGGTACAAATAAAATAAAAATTACATTCCGCAACAATGTAATGCTGTTCATAAGCAATCGCTACAAACTGCATTTTAATTGCAGCAATACTTACTTTTTCAACTGTTAAAATATTGATCTCAGATTGTAGACGGACCTCAGGTTTACCATTTTCTTGTTCTTTGAAAATGCTGAACTCTTTACTCAGTGCTGTATACCTCTTCTCAGCATCCAATAACTTTAAAAGTGAGAAAAAAAAAATAAATCAGAGTCAACAACTTTTGGGTTACCTATTCATCACAAGAAAGTCTGAGTTAACCAGGTCGATGTGATAGCAACCTAAATACTGAAGAATTGATAATTCATAGTTAGCTAATTACTAATAATCGTCATCAGCCTTTAACATCTGTTGCATGGGTTGGACGGTTTGACCAGAGCTGGAAAGCTGGAGAGCTGCACCATGTTCCAGTCTGGTCTGGCTCAGTTTCTACAGTTGGATGTCCTTCCTAATGCCAACTACTTTACAGCATGTAAAATGTGCAGTGTAAATGAAAACAAAATAGCTAACACAAGGAGATACAACTAAACCATTAAGCAATTACCTGTAACTCCTAATTTTTCAGTGCCAAAACTCAAATATGACTATGTACAAAACAATCAGCAAATATATTCTAGCTACACTTATCATTTTAAAGTTCACTTTTCCATGCTTATATGGGTTGGACAGAGTTTATTGTTGTTGGTGTTGTAGTCTTAGTGGGTGGAGCCACACTGTTTATTGTGCAGCTAGATGCCTTTCCTGTTGCCAGCACTCACATGTTTGCAAACAAAGTAATATTTCCCTCTGGTCAGAAAGGTTCTCACAAGATAATGGAAATAAATGACACTGCATGTATGTATACATGCATACATACATACATACATATAATAGGCTTCTTTCAGTTTCCATCAACTAAATCCACTCACAAGGCTTTGTTTGGCCTGGGAAAATAGAAGACAACACTTGCCCAAGGTGCCACAGAAGTGGGGACCAAACCCAAAAACCATGTGGCTAGGAAGCAAACTTCATAACCACACAAACACACCTGCGCCTCTGAGTTCAAATTCTGCTGAAGTTAACTTTACCTTTAATCCATTTGGGGTCAATAAAAAACACAACCAATCCATAGCAGCGGATAGGTCAAATTGTAAAAACATCAGAGTGGGCACCTTGTGGTATTTGTTCCAACACTTTGCATTTTGAATTCAAATCCCATTAAGGCCTACTCAAGTGCTACATATAATTTGTTGACTGGTTTATCATCACAACTTGGCACTAAAGATGACTTGAGCAGAGACTAATCTGTTGTAAGCATCTACAAAAATCCACTCAGAAGGTTTTTGTTGACCCAAAGCTATGGTGATGATGGTGACAGAACTAATATTTGTGGTGGTGATGGAGATGATAATGTCAATGAAAACAGAAAACAATATCTTTAAAAAAAATGAAATACAAATATTTAAAAATATATCTTTACCTCCTGTTTGTATTTAGAGACCAACCCTTCATATTCTGATGTCTTCACTCTGAATAAAATGAAAGAATGAGAAATATTGAGTCATCCCATAAATAATGCCTCTTTTTATACTTTTATTTTTCAAAATTAAGATAAACAAAGTTCTTCTTTAATTTAAAGTATACTCTCCTTCATTTTCTACAATGCTCTTCCATCTATCTGGTAGACTTGCAAGGCCCCTCTTCCAAAATTCACTTGTCCGTGATGAAAAATACTCCTCCAGTACTGTTCTGACCTCGTCTACAGAATTCATATTTTTTTTGTCCAAATGATTTTGAAGACCTTAGAATAATTGATAATCAGATGAGGCAATGTCTGGCGAATATGGTGGGTGGGGCATCGTTTCAAACTGCTCCAGCCTTTGGGATGTCAGCCTCACTGTATGTGGTCAAGCATTATCCTGATGGAAGAACACTTTTCGTCTTGAAACCAAGGATGGTCATTTTCCTTCTAGCGCTGACTTAAGCCACTCAAGCTGCTTGCAGTAGATCTCCTTTGTTATCATTAGGTTTGGGTTTAAAAGTTCAAACTGGACAAAACATTTCATATCCCACCAAACAGATAACAACACCTTACGTGGGTGAAGACCTTCTTAAGCCTGGGGTGCCAGTGTTTCTCCTTTCCCTACCTACTGTCTTCGATGTTCGATATTTTTATAGAGAACCCATTTCTTGTCACCAGTTACTATTTGGTCCAAAAAAGGTTCATTCGTGGGACATGACAGCAAAGAAATGCACACATTCACTCTCTGCATGCGATTAGACTAGGAAAGTTTGTGAGGGACCCATTGACCCAATTTGCTGACTTTTCCAATGGCACGCTGGTGTCAAGAATGGTTGAATGACCAAATCCAAGCTTCTCTACTAGTTCTTCAACAGTTATGATGGGATTTTGTTCCACCAAGGTTTGCAGGATGTCCTTGTTGAGCTCTACAGATCTTCCAGGACGAGGCTCATCTAGGCTGTAGCTACTGGCTCAGAATTTCTGGAACCACTGTTGACACTGGCTTATGCTTATTGTCCGATCCCTATACACTGCATTAATATTCCATTGCATTGTTGCCTTTATTGAACTCATAAAGCAAAATATGCTCCTTTGTCACTTCCATTATAGCTTTGAAAAAATAACTGTTAAAATTGAAATGTACTCTTCAAAACTTACACTAAAAATAAGGTCACGGTAAAATTACTAACTGCTTTTATAGAAAGTTGAAGCATGTAGTTTATCCCGACCCCCTCCGACTTTTAGTTCATGCAACTTGGAAAAAACCACATTATTTATGGGATGATCCAATATATGTAACAAATTATTCGTCAGGGTATGAAGAACATATAAGTGATATACAACCAGTACTTCCTCCTATGTCTAAAATTATGGTACTATACTTATATAATATTTATTTCTGTGTTTCTTCAGATGGATTTATCTTTTTCTACACAAGTCTAGGTCTGCAAAAACAGAGGTTTTGTATAAATTGTTGAATTGCGGCTGCCTCCAGCAGTCAGGTATCCAAGCAAGGTCAAAATCACATGATCTGGGGGTCTTGGCGCTGGAAATAGCAGAGATTTATCTCTCTACTAGTAATATAAACAAAAGTGTATTTCACACCAAAAAGCCTATATGAAAGTTTCTCTCATGGTAACTACTGCAGTAAAGTTTGTTCAAATAGAACATCCACATTTAATCATCATCATCATCATCGTTTAACGTCCGCTTTCCATGCTAGCATGGGTTGGACGATTTGACTGAGGACTGGTGAACCAGATGGCTACACCAGGCTCCAATCTGATTTGGCAGAGTTTCTACAGCTGGATGCCCTTCCTAACGCCAACCACTCTGAGAGTGGGGGATAAATTGTTAAAGCAGAAAGTGAATTATTTTTTTCAAATGTTAAAAGCAGTAAACAACCTTTCTAGCTGGATGCGATGTTCACAGTCATCTTGGAGTCTTTGAGAAGCTTCTTTCATTTCAGCCAACCTACGTTCATGTTCTCGATTCTGATCATTTCGCAGCTGGACCACCTGAAGCATAAAATAGTAACAACTGAATTATTCACAACATATGTTTGGTGTGATTATACATGATGTCTGTGTACGAACACCTACACTACATGACACTGAAACAGGAGCTGTGACTGCACAGGATATGCAAAGGCTTGAAAGAAATGAAGCCAGTATGCTCCACATAATGTCAGTGCGCATGTACAACAAAGTGCACCCAATGGGTTCCTTTCTGTCAGTCCAGGGCTCTAGTAGAAGACACTCGCCCAAGGTGCCATGCAGTGGGTCTGAACCTGAAATCATGCGATTGGGAAGCAAACTTCTTAACCACACAGCCAATCCTGCAGTTATTGAATACTTTCCAAAACTACCTCCTGGCTATCACCAGTATCTTCTTGCTTTTTTGCCCTATGTGTATTTATAGATTACAAACAAAAACATATACAAAAGGGAACAGATAGAGAGTGAAATATTGATGAATTTAATTGCTTACCTCTTTTTCTTTGGCAGTTAATTCTTGTTCTTTTTTAGCTAAATCTTTTAAGGCTTTCTGCAAAGTTTCTTCCAATTGGTTGTATTCTGAAAGCTACATAAAAACATTTTTTTCATATCAAAGAATATATTTATATTTTGCCAACACTAATATCAGGGAAGAAATACACAGACTTAAATACCTTTTAGGTTTCATGTTGCTAACCCTAATATCAGAAAAAAAAAAGAGAAGGAATCAACTAATTTTTACTCTATGGAAACACAAGCCTTATTTTACTTTGTGCTTCTCCATAAGCTATCTTGCAACTCAAATTCTGCAACTTCTGCATTTTATTTGATACAATAAAATACAATGAGAATAAATAAACATTATCTTTGACAGAGTAATCTAAATGCTAGTGTAATGTGTTAAGTATGAGAGTGAGCTAAAAAGTTCATAGGCACACTATGAAGGAGCAATGCTAGAGCTGTGAAATCTTGCATGCATTAATTTCAATGCTTCTTATTAATAACTATATTGTTTCTTTCCAGGTAAACTAACATCTCACAGTTCAAAGAAGACTTCAAAAGTAACTAGTAGTGACTTCTGTTTGAAAATAAACTAAATTTGACATTGTGGTGTTAACAAGTACCTGCAGAAAAAGGGTTTAGCCTCCATGGACATTCATGCTGACATGGTTGCTACATTAGGGGATGACACTCCAGCTTTATCAACAGTGCAAAAGTGGGCAGCTGAATTTAGGAGGGAACCACAGAGTTTTGAGAGATGACCAAGGTCTGGACATCCAGCAACTGCCACCACCAAGGAAAACATTTATGTTTACCACATGGTGACTGATGACAGGCAATTGACTATAAATAGCCAATGTTATTAGCATATCTCATGAGTTGAGAATATTCCGCACAATGAACTTGGCATGATAAAGGTTTCTGCTTGGTGGGTGACAAGTCTTCTGACACCTAATCAAAAGTGCACCAGGCTGATCACATCACAATAAAATCTGACATTGTTTGAGGCAGACCCAATCACTTTCCTTGAATGTCTCCTGACCCAGGATGAGTGTTGGATCCATCACTCTGAGCCAGAAACAAAGATATCAATTCAAAAAGGACACACCATCAATGGAGAGTACTATGCCAACTTGCTATAGCAATTGCAGAAAGCTATCAAGACTGAATGCCCAGGAAAACTGACAAAAAGGGTCTTGTTTCATCAGGACAATTCTCCAGCATACAAGAGCTTGCTTTCAATGGCTGTTGTGCATGACTTTGGCTTGAACTGGTTGATCCATCTCCCTGTTCTCTTGATTTGGCCCCATCTGACTATCATCTATTCCCCAACATGAAAAACCACTTGGCTGGGAAGCAACATTGCAGTGACGATGATGTCATATCTGCTGTTTATGACATTTTTTGACTAACAAGATAAAAGCACATTATTTATATTATTTATATTTGATGGATATTTGTCCTTGTCTTGTTTGTTGTTAACACAACGTTTTGGCTGATACACCCTCCAGCCTTTATCAATGATGAAGGCTGGAGGGTATATCAGCTGAAACGTTATGTTAACAACAAACAAGATGAGGACAAAATATCTGTCAAATGTAAATAATGTACATAATTCCTCAACTCTTAAATATAGAACTGTAAGATGAAAGCATCTTCACCAATAAGATCCAAACACTGCATCACCATGAGAGTATCTTGGTCAGCCTATGAATGTTTCAGACAACTCTCATAATTAAGTTATCAAAATAAAGTTTAATGAAGAATGCTAAGTTATAATAATGACAA
>NC_068982.1:70394590-70398529 GCF_001194135.2 Octopus bimaculoides | reverse complement strand
GAGGCTCTGGCAGGGGATGGTGGCGAACCCTGCTGTACTCTTCCACCACAACTTTCTCTCACTCTTTCTTCCTGTTTCTGTTGTACCTGTAATTCAAAGGGTCAGCCTTGTCACACTATGTCACGCTGAATATCCCCAAGAACTACGTTAAGGGTACACGTGTCTGTGGAGTGCTCAGCCACTTGCACGTTAATTTCATGAGCAGGCTGTTCCGTTGATCGGATCAACTGGAACCCTCGATGTCGTAAGCGACGGAGTGCCAACAACAACACCATACTTGCATGGATCAAACAGAATTTGTTGAGTTACATTTCTTCAGCTGCATGACTGCCCCTCCTGTTGCCAACCCTCACCTGTTTCCAAGCAAGATAATATTTCTCCATGGCTGGACATGTTTCCACAGAAGATTAGAAATGAATGACACAGCTTGTATGACAGTGACACTAATTTACAACTATCACATGATGTTAAAACAAAAAGACTGCTTTCTTAATCTACACAAATGCATGCATATACATACATACATACATGATGGCTGTCCACTCATGACCGAGGAAGACTATTGCCAACCTTCAGGAACATTGTGCGCTCTGGGACTAACTTATATTTTGCATTTGCGGCTCCATTGGTGGCTAATGAGCCCTGCTCTTGACAGGCATACACGACTGCAAACATTGCAGATTAAGCTTTCCCCATTCACTATGAGCCGTGCGCTTTCGCGCAGCTCGCTTAAGTTCTTCATGCTGGATACGTTGTACATACATATACACACCTACATACACACAATGGGCTTCTTTCAGTTTCTATCTACCAAATCTACTCACAAGGATTATGTCGACCTAATGCTATAGAAGACACTCAGCCAAGGTGCCATGCAGTGGGACTGAACCTGAAACCACCTTCTTAATGACAGTCATGCCTGTGCCTGTGTGTCCATCACAATTTACTATCTTCATTTAATTATTACCTAATGATTAAAGTTATTGATTTGCATTATACTCTTAATTAGGAACACAGAAAGTTCTGTTTCAATAAAGGCTTACTTCATTTTCAAACTTCTGCTTCTGAGCTTCTTTCCAAATTTCCAGTTCCATAGCAACTTGATACTCCTTAGTTTCTCTTAGATCTTTCTCAGGATTTTTGAGTTTGTTAGCATTGGTATTAGAATTCTCTTGAGGTACACTGTGGACCTGGAGGCAAACAAAACAAATAATAATAACAACAAATACAATCTTTAGTTTAAAAATTTGTGTTCTTTCCTTTTAATTATATTCAAATGCCTTGTTGTTGTTTATAAACATAACCATATGTGAAGGCAATGTACCTTCACACGTGTGTGTATTTGTGTGTGTGTGTTAATGAAAATGTACATGCTTGCAGGTGTGTATGTGTGTACTTGCACATGTATTGTATGCCTATATTCTGCATTATCTCATAAAATTGTGATGTTTATTGACATGTCAGTAAATCCAGTCACTTAGTGCTTTCAAGGAGGTGTGGAATGAAAATCACTTAACTTAAAAATTAGTTAAGAGTTAGCACCAGGAAGGGCATCCAGCTGACAACAAAAAAAAACATCACT
This sequence comes from Octopus bimaculoides, assembly GCF_001194135.2. Lineage (NCBI taxonomy): Eukaryota > Metazoa > Mollusca > Cephalopoda > Octopoda > Octopodidae > Octopus > Octopus bimaculoides. The sequence continues at coordinate 70,396,947 of NC_068982.1, read as the reverse complement.
TCAACTATATACAATGTTCTAACCCATGCTGACATGAAAAAATGCACAGGAAAAAGAAACAAATAATTCATCTTTGAACATGTTCAAATTACAGTAACTTAAAATGAAGTCCTAGGTGATAAGTTTACCAGTTTAAAGGACAATCTTAGTAGAAATTTGTGATCAGTTTACTGAAATACGGTAAGAGTGAAGGGAAAACTGAAAGTACTGAGTCATCTTACCTGAGATGATGTGTCATTTAATATGATGCGTTGGTCATGGATGGCTCCCCAATCTTCTAGAGTCAAAACCACAGTAAGGGTAGCTATTTTATGTTTTCCCCTGTAGATTTAAGTAGTAAAACAAAAATGCTCAATAAATTCTAAAGGAATTTGTCATGAAAAATAAAACAGATTATATCATCATCATCATCATTATCATCGTTTAACGTCCGCTTTCCATGCTAGCATGGGTTGGACGATTTGACTGAGGACTGGTGAAACCAGATGGCTACACCAGGCTCCAATCTGATTTGACAGAGTTTCTACAGCTGGATGCCCTTCCCAATGCCAACCACTCCGAGAGTGTAGTGGGTGCTTTTACGTGTCACCCGCACGAAGGCCAGTCAGGCGGTACTGGCAACGGCCACGCTCAAATGGTGTATTTTATGTGCCACCCACACAAGATCTCGCTTGAAAGTCCTTACACATGCCACGGGCACAAGTGCCAGAAAGGCAACGCTGGGCACAGGTGCCATAAAACTTTCAGCATCATTATCATTTAATATAAGTTTTCTACATTGGCCTGAGTAGGACGATTTGACAGTAACTGACAAGTCAGAACACCGTACCAAATTCTGCTGGCTGTTTTGGCTGGATGTCCTTGCTTAACATGAACCACTTTACAGAGTGCACTGGGTGCTTTTTATGTAGTACCAGCAGCAGTGAGGTCACCAAATAACTTACAGGACAAGACTCCTCAACAGACCATTTAACGGATGTAGGCTTGGTTTAATAGGTGCAGATGTGGCTGTTTAGTTAAGAAGTTTGTTTCCCAAGCAAATAGTTTCAGGTTCAGTACCACTTTGGATGCAGGACACCTTGGATTAGTATCTTCTACTATAGCACCAGGACAATCAAAGCCTTGAGATTGGATGTGGTATACTGAACTTGGAAGAAGCCCATCATATATCATCATTTTAACATCCACTTTTCCATGCTTGTATGGGTTGAACACATACATATATATATATATATATATATATATATCATCATCATCATTGTTTAACGTCTGCTTTCCATGCTAGCATGGGTTGGACGATTTGACTGAGGACTGGTAAAACCAGATGGCTACACCAGGCTCCAATCTGATTTGGCAGAGTTTCTACAGTTGGATGCCCTTCCTAACGCCAATCACTCAGAGAGTGTAGTGGGTGCTTTTATGTGCCGCCAGCACAAAGGCCAATCAGGAGGTACTGGCAACGGCCACGCTCGAAATGGTGTATTTTATGTGCCACCTGCACAGGAGCCAGTCCAGCGGTACTGGCAACGAACTCGCTCAAATGTCTTATATATATATATGTAGGTATATGCGTGCGTGCGTGTGTGTGTGTATGTATGTAGGTATATGTGTGTGTGTATGTATGTATGTATCTATGTAGGTAAATGTGTGTACGTTTTAATGTGTCCTTGTCTTGACGTTGCATGAGGGCAGCAAACAAATGTCACTGCCACTCAAACAGTGTCCGTTTCCAATCTTCCATGGGAAAATATTATCTTGCTCGGAAACAGGTGAAGGATGGCAACAGGAAGGGCATCTAGCTGTAGAAAACTTACCTCAACAAATTTCATCTGACCCATGCAAGCATGGAAAAATGGACGTTAAAATGATGTCGATGACGATGATGATTTGATATATCAATGTCTTTACTTTAACTTATACATTCATGTTTTTTACTGTAACTGATGTGTCAAGTCTTTGCTATAATTAATAGAGGAAAGGCTAAAGGATGAAAAACACTTTGGCAATAAACTTATAAACTTACTCATCCGCTGAAAACACTGCAAGGGTATCTTTGTGCACTTGTCTCCAGCCATTGCCATTTGATGAATCCTGAGGATAATAAATTAAAATCACATAATTAAAATCACTGTCATTTGAGAGAAGGTGAGAGTATCGTCGTCGTCGTCATTTAACGTCTGCTTTCCATGCTAGCATGGGTTGGACGATTTGACTGAGGACTGGTGAAACCAGATGGCTACACCAGGCTCCAATCTGATTTGGCAGAGTTTCTACAGCTGGATGCCCTTCCTAACGCCAACCACTCAGAGAGTGTAGTGGGTGCTTTTACGTGTCACCCGCACGAAGGCCAGTCAGGA
>NC_068982.1:70386640-70393381 GCF_001194135.2 Octopus bimaculoides | reverse complement strand
TTTCATTCAATAAACACTCACAACGTTCGGTCTGGGAATCAAAACCATGAGTCCGCTGCCCTAACCACTGGGCCATTGCGCCTCCACATAAGAGAGAATAGAGACTGAGGATCAGGAAGGATGGGTGAAAAAGTTCATTGGAGTGTGAGAGCAGAGTGACAGGTGGTTCGAGATGGAGTTAGAGGTTAATGTAATGAATGTTTAGTCATTCTATGATGAATACAGGAAAGGTGACTGCACTAATATTAGCCAATAATACAAAAGAACAAACATCAGTTGCATGGAAAAAGTAATGTGTGCTAACAGAGGATACAGTGTTATAGGAAGACAGAAGGAGAAGGGCTACAGTTGGATCTTAGGATGCTGGCCTTACAAAAGGAGAAAACACAAGATGGAGACAAGCAGTGTTATGCTATACTACAAACACAATCAACTTATTTGAGCATGGAATGATGAACACATGATGAAGAAGATAATGATGATAGTTATGATAATAGTGGTTGTTGTGATGGTAGTACTGATAGGTGATGGTCATGTGTTAGCAAAAATGATAGTAAAGGAGATGATGATAGTGGTGATGATGTCCATCACCATCATAGTGATTGTGGTGGTGGTGGTGGTGGTGGTGGTGGTGGTAGAATATAATATTCTTCTGATAAGGCTTTGAAAGATGAATTCAGTATTTGTGGCTGATAACATTATAACAAAGCAAAAGCTTGTGTCCAACAATTCAAAGATGTTATTCATAGCCCAATATGTTTTTACACATATTGTCTGAGATGAAAAAATTTCTCCTGAGACTATTTCCATAGCAAAAGGTCTTCCTGCATTCAAGTGTACACAAATGTGTTAAATACCATTGAACATACATATATAATTTACTATTATATTTTTTCTACAATCTTTAAGGTCAATACTGTTCAAACGTCAATCACTTACAACAATCCTAGTTTTCTCAGCAGTCAATATTTTTGCTAACGGCAAACGACATATTCCAAGCAAAACATCTTTCGAAAGGTTCCGATCTCTCTCCCAGACTTCAACAAAAAGTGGTACACTACAAATTGAAAAAAGAAAAGCTCAAGGTATTAAAAAAAGAGAACAAGAAATGTAAAAAAGATACTGTAACAATTACTAAATGTCTGGAATTTACAATGTGCACCTTAAAATTCTATAAAGTGCAACTGGGATAAAAGACAAATATTAGCAATGTTCTCAAAATTCCCATATTATCACAAGAATAATATCCCAATCTGTGTTTCTCTTGTTTTAAAGTCCACTTTTCCATGCTTGCATAGGTTGGACAGAGTTTATTGAGGTAGGTTTTCTAATGGCCAAATGCCCTTCCTTTTGCCAAACTTGTTTCCAAGCAAGGTAATATTTCTCTATGGTCCAGACATATTTTCACAGAAGATTGGAAATGAAGGACTCTGAATGATCATAATGCACATTTACAACTATTACGTTATATCAAGACAAGGAGAAACAAGCACACATTCAAGCACACCTCCACACACACACACACACACAAAGTTTCTTTCAGCTTCTGTCAACCAAATCACTCTCAAAGCTTTTGATGGCCCATAGAAGACACTTAACAAAGGTACTGTAGAGCAGGAGTGAACCCACCCAAAACAATGTGGTTGATAAGCAAGGTTCTTAACCACACAGCCATCATCATCATCCTTCAACGTCCATTTTCCATGCTGGCATGGGTTGGGTGGTTTGACCAGAGCTGGCAAACAGAAGAGCTGCACCAGGTCCCAGTCTGATTTGGCTTGGATTCTATGGCTGGATGCCCTTCCTAATGCCAACCACTTTACAGCGTGTACTGGGTGCTTTTAAGACATTTAGAAAGCGAGTTATTTACCTGAGAAATGTTTCATGAAGCTGGTCAGTCATGGAAGCAAAATCGAAGGCACAAAAGGAGTGTGGAAGAAACACTTCCGTTCCTTTGGATATTTTTACAGGTGGGTGAGTAAGAATTGGAGCAGCACTTCCAAAGAAAGGATATACATAACTGCAAATAGAAAGTATAGAAATTATTTCATACAAAACACTATACAACATAGAAATGAATTAATGCAATATAATGTAATATTTCTAGCATTTATCTCATCATAATCACTTAGCATCTGTTTTCCATGCTGGCATGGGTAAGACAGTTTGACTAGGGTCAGTAAGCTGGAGAGCTGCACCAGGCTCCAGTCTGTTTTGGTTTGATTTCTACAGCTAATGCCAATCACTCCACAGAGTGTACTGGGTGCCTTTTACGTGTCACCGGCACAGGTGTCTTTTATGTGCCACTGGCACAGATATCTTTCACATGTCACTGGCATTGGCCACAACTACAATTTCACTTGGCTTGATGTGTCTTGGATCAAACAATCAATTATGATTTTGTCTCTAGTTGGGTTCTCATTCAGTTTTGATATTATCAGAAGAACACATGCTTTCTTGTTAGACTAATTATATATGTACACACACACACACATATATGTAGGTGCAGGCATGGCTGGGTGGTTAAGAAGCCTGCTTTGCAACCACATGGTTTCGGGTTCAATCTTACTGCATGGCACCTTGGGCAAATATGATCTACAATAGCCCTGCACTGACCAATGCTTTGTGAGTGAATTTGGTAGACAGAAATTCCGTGTGTGTGTGTGTGTATGCATGTGTATGCACAGGTGTGTTTGTCTCCTCATCACTACTTGATAACCAGTATTGGTTTGTTTACAGCCACAAAACTTAGTGATTTGGCAAGAGAGACCAGTCTTAAAAAGAAAAATAAGTACTGGAGCCAGTTTGTTTGACTAAAACCCTTCAGGGTGGTGCCCCAACATGGCCCAGTCCAACGACTACAACAAGTAAAAGAGGACAAAAGAAGATACATCATCATCATCATCATTTTAATGTCCACTTTTCCATGATTCCACAGGCCAGATGGAATTCACAGGATTCACTTCCTGTAGCCTAGCCCCACATTCTTTCCCCCTTGTCTTTCAAACACAAACAGCTGAAAGTAAAGTAAACTTACCGTAAAAAAACCAGTCTGATATTTGTAATCTGATTGCCAGCAATACTGGTGAGGTCAATTGAGAATGTGAAATGGTGGAATTGAGCAGGAATAACTACATGTGGTTGGGAAGAACTTTCGCTGTTACCCTTGGAGCTCTTTTCAACTACTGTTGTTGTTGTTGTTGTTTTTGCTGGGACTGCTTTTGCTGATGATGATACAATTGTTGATGTTGATGACAATGATGATGGTGCTGTAATAACATTCAGAGAGAGATCAAGATCAAATTAAACAACATTCCTCCCAATATTAATCATCATCATCATCATTTAACATCCTTTGTTTTGTTTTTTTTTCATGCTGTCATGGAACGGGTTGGACAGTTTAACTAGAAAAGACAAGCCAGAGGGCTCTGCCAAGTTCTGTATCTGTTTTCAAATGGTTTCTACAGCTGGATAGCCCTTCCTAATGCCAACCACTTTAGAGTGTGCTGAGTACTTTTTACGTGGCACAAACACTGGTGAGATTGCAAAGTACCCACAAGATAAGACATTTCAACTGAGCAGGGTACAGACTGGAGGAACAAAGAATTTATGATAGAGGGAGACAAGCAGCCATCTTTCTTAAGAGGTGAATAAATGGCACGCCCACCTGCATAATCATTAATAAAAATAATAATAATAAACTTAGATGCTTCTGCTGCATTCAAAATTTTTAATTCCACCTGTGGAAGAGTTTTAATCTATGGAAGAGGAAGACCCAGAAAGACATGGGACAAGGTGGTGAAGCATGATCTTTGAATGTTGGGCCTCACAGAGGTGATGACAAGTGATCGAGAGCTCTGGCAATATGCTGTGTGGGATAAGACTCATCAGGCCAAGCAAAATTGTAGTTGTGGCCGTGCCGGTGTCATGTAAATGGCACCTGCACATTATAGTCATGATCGTTGCCAGTGCCATGTAAATGACACCCATGCATCATAGTCATGGTTATTGATGGTACCATATAAATAGCACCTGTGAATTGTCATGGTCAATGCGAGTGCATAGTAGTTGTGATCATAGACTGTGCCATGTTCATTGACACTCGGGAATCATGGTCATTAGCAGTATAAATGGCACCCATAAATGGCACACGTGAGTTGTAGTTGTTTCCGGTGCCATGCAAACGGCATCCTTGAGTTGTAGTTGTTGCTGGTGCCACGCAAATGGCACCCATGAATTGTTATGGTCGCTGCTGGTGCCATGTAAATGTCACTGGTGCATCGTAGTCATGGTTATTGATGGTACCATGTAAATGGCACCTGTGAATTGTTGTGGTCGATGCAAGTACCATGCAAATGACACCTGTGCATAGTAGTTGTGATTATCGATGGTGCCATGTTCATTGACACTCAGGAATCATGGTCACTCGCAGTGTAAATGGCACCTGTGAGTTGTAGTTGTTACCGGTGCCATGTAAATGGCACCCTTGAGTTGTAGCCGTTGCTGGTGCCATGCAAATGGCACCTATGAATTGTCATGGCTGTTGCTGGTGCCATGTAAATGACACTGGTGCATCATAGTCATTGCTGGTGCCATGTAAATGGCATCCACCTGTGAATTGTAGTCATGGTCATTGTCAGTGTCATGTAAATAGCACCCATGCTGGTGGCACATAAAAGCACCCATTACATTCCTGGAGTGGTTGGCATTAGGAAGGGCATCCAGCTGTAGAAACCATGCTAAATCAGACTGGAACTTGGTGCAGCTCTCCGAATCATCAGCTCCAGTCAAACTGTCTAACCCATGCCAGCATGGAAAGTGGACATTAAATGATGATGATGATTTTAATTTGTTAGCATATTCGCAATATTTTGTAGGTTGGAACCACTGACACCTCTCACTTACTAAATGTTCTTCCTATTCTAATAGTTATCATCATCATCATCATCATCATGCTTGCAAGGAACAGACAAAATATTGCTGAGCTAGATTTTCTACTACTGGATGCCTTTCACGTACTCAATCCTCACCTGTTTCCAAACAAGGTAATAATATTTCCTCATTGTCAGACATGTTTTTCATAGAAAACTCAAAATAAACAACCCTGCTTGTATGACAGTGATGTTTGTTTACAATATTACATGATGTCAAAAGAAGGGTAAACACACACAAATAAATAAAACATGCTTCTTTTAGTTTCTGCCTCCAAAATCCATTCACAAGGCTTTAGTTGGCCTGGAGTTCTACCAGAAGGCACTTGCCCAATGTGCCACGGAATAAGACTGAACTCAAGTCAACATGTCTTCAAAGCAAGCTTCTTAGCCACACAGCCATGCCTGTGTCTATATTACAGGCAGAGAATATTTTTAGGCAGCAAGAAAACCTAGAAAGGAAACAACATCTATTTCCAGTAATATTGTACAAGTGAATCCCAAAGTCCAACTTTTGGTGATGTGACAGCACAACAACTTGTGCAAATAATAAATAACATTTATTTTCACACTGGAAAATTGCAAGAAATGAGCACAGCATAAAGAAATGTGCTTGAAATGAAACCAACAATTAAATATACAGGTGGTAATATTTTCTAGAGCAATGTACACTAACTGCATTTAAGTGATGTTAAATGACACTAGGTTGTTGAATTCCTATGCATGATATTTACAAGATGTGCATCTATGATTTTGTGAGACCCTCTTCAGTTACAAATGACCATGAGATTGCACCTAGAAATTCCCCTCTGAAGCACAGATTCAAGTAAGGTTGTTTGTGGAAGACCAGCAGTCACCTATGCATACCAGTCTCCCCTCTCCACACCACCAATGTTGTTCAAGGGAAAGGCAAAGGCTGATACAATTTGGCACTACAGACATTGCAACTCATTTCTACAGCTGAGTGAACTAGAGCAATGTGAAACAAAGTGTCTTGTTCAAGAACATCACACACACAGCCCGGTCCAGGAATCAAACTCACAACCACATGATTGTAAGCCCAACGCTCTAACCACTGAGCCATGCACTTTCACTATGGTTTTATTTTATCAGAATCAAATGGTAATGACTGGGAAGTAATTTTATGATTATTATGATTATCATCAACATCATCATCATCATTTTACATCCACTTTTCTCATGCTGAAATGGGGTAGATGGGTCATCACAGTCGAAGTCAGTTTGTATTTGGAGTTACTGCCCTCCTAAACAAGTCAAATACCAAGTTTTGCTTACACATTGCATTTCTGGCAAGTTTTCATGGTTGAATGCTCTGCTTATCATCAACCACTTTACAGACTGTACAGAATATTTTACTATAGTAGCGATACTACTATCTTATGTAGCTTATTATGATTTCTGTCTCAACCTGCTTCTCATCCAGTCAAGAGAGGTCACTGAATGTCAATGTGTTGCTATTAAAGACACCACATTTAAATCAATTATTATAAATGTTATTAAGTTGAAAGAACCAATACATCAATGGACTAAATGCCTTTAGGTATTTTCTGTACTCTCTTTCACTCTTTTACTTGTTTCAGTCATTTGACTGTGGCCATGCTGGAGTATCGCCTTTTAGTCGAGCAAATCGACCCCAGGACTTATTCTTTGCAAGCCTAGTACTTATTCTATCGATCTCTTTTGCCGAACCACTAAGTTACGGGGACGTAAACACACCAGCATCGGTTGTCAAGCGATGTTGGGGGGACAAACACAGACACAAACATATACACACACATACATATATATA
>NC_068982.1:70384786-70385659 GCF_001194135.2 Octopus bimaculoides | reverse complement strand
AAGAAAATCAACCCCAAGACTTATTCTTTGTAAGCCTAGTACTTATTCTATCGATCTCTTTTGCCGAACCGCTAAGTTACGGGGACGTAAACACACCAGCATCGGTTGTCAAGCGATGGTGGGGGGGACAAACACAGACACACATACATATATATACACATATATACGACGGGCTTCTTTCAGTTTCCGTCTACCAAATCCACTCACAAGGCTTTGGTCGGCCCAAGGCTATAGTAGAGGACACTTGCCCAAGGTGCCACGCACTGGGACTGAACCCGGAACCATGTGGTTGGTAAGCAAGCTACTTACCACACAGCCACTCCTGCGTATGTGTGTATATGTGTATATATCATAATTATCATAGTTGTCCTAATTTTACAGGTTCTCTTCAAGGTGGTGTGGGTTGGGTGGGTCATCGCTGTACTCCTAGATGGGACAGGGGATCACTTCTCACTCATACACTTCATTTTTGGCTTGATTTTTATGGCCAAATATCCTTCCAAAACACCAATCACATTTGAGAATGCACTGGGTGCATTTTATCATAGCACAAGCACTAGAGAGGATAGGGAAGAGAGAGATAGCAAGAGGCAGATAAACTGGAGAGTAAATGACAGCTGTTAATATCAATGGGCCAAAGGAGAGTACAGGTAGAGTATATAGAATACATGCAGATCTGAAGAGGCTCTTCAGTGTATACAATATCACCTGGCCCTAACCTTTTTTTTTCAACTACTTCTCACTGTTTTTATTATTTTTTTTTCTGATGAAGAACTAGCATCCAAAATGTCAAGACTCTTCCTTTTTTAAGCATTAAACTAATACATTTGTTAAAACCTGTCCCTCCCATGTTATCTTTTGTCTTCATTGCCT
>NC_068982.1:70380394-70382089 GCF_001194135.2 Octopus bimaculoides | reverse complement strand
ATATATATATATATATATATATATATATATATATATATATACATATAACATCAAAAGATCTCTGATATTTCAATACAGTCAGTGTTGTTCATTTCCATTCTTCTGTGGAAACATGGGGAAATATTACCTTGCTTGGAAACAGGTGAGGGTTAGTAACAGCAAGGACTTCAAGCTGTAGAAAATCTTCCTTACTGAACTCTGTCTGACCCATGGATGCATGGAAAAATGGACATTAAAATGAAGATGATGAGGATAATGATGAATGATGAAAATTAGATAAGTTTCATATTCACTATTTTGAGATTCTTGTAAACTGCTTGGGTCCAAACTGGTTTTGTCTTCGAAAGTATCAGAATAGTCTACATCAGATTTGATTTCTGTTGATTTTTTTGGTGCTGCTGGAACTGTTTGTTGTTGGTCTATAACTTCTTTCACAGTTTTCTGGAAATAAATAAATATAAAATTAATGCTAAAACATTATTGGTACAAATACTGAAGATGTTAGGACATACAATTTGACAGCTTACAGTTCTATAGGTAAAATTATACAGACATAGAAGGCAATGAGCTTGCAGAATCATTAGCATACTAGACAAAATGGTTAGCGGCATTTCATCCATCTTTACATTCTGAGTTCAAATTCCACCGAGGTCGACTTTGCTTCTCATCCTTTCAGAATCAATAAAATAAGAACCAGTTAAGCACTATCCCTCTCCCAAAATTGCTGGCCTTATGCCAAAACTTAAGAGTAAAATTATACAGACAGAAACTGCGTGAGTATGTGTGTGTGTGTGTGTGTGAGATAGGCATAGGCATGGCCATGTGGTTAAGAATTTTCCATCGCAACTATGCGGTTTTCAGTTCATTTATCCTGCATTGACCTGCAAGCAAATGTTGTCTACTATATAGCCTCAGGTTGTCTAATGCCTTATGAGTGGAACTGGTAGACAGAACCTTTAGGCAGCCTACTGTGTGTTTGTATGGCAGTATCATCATCATCATCATTGTTTTAATGTCCACTTTTCCGTGATTGCATGATTCAGATAGAATTTGTTAAGGCAGATATTCAATGGCACACCTGGCACAAAGCCACCTCTCTCAATACTGCACCTCCACGAGGAGGGCCCTGTCTTGCAAGTTACTAGGTGACCTCATTAATGCCAGTGCCACAAAAGAAAGCAACAGCCAGTACACTCTATACTGTGATTGGCATTAGGAAGGGCAACCAGCCATAGAAACCATGTAGAAGCAGACAATGGATCTTGACACAGTCCTCTGACTTATTGGATCCTGTCAAACCATGCCAGCATAGAATATGGATGTTAAATGACGATGTTTGCATGTGTATTAAGTGTTTGCACGTGCAAATATTTGTGAATGTTGATATTCCCCAATTGTCACCACTTGAGTGAAACTGTGATGATAACAACAATGTTGACATTCTTGTTTGACATTATGACTGACAACCATGCGCTTTCAAAGAACTGTAAAATATTAATAAAATCCCTTATCTGAAAAAAATAGGTAAAAGTTTCACTATAGGAAGAACATCCACCAACAAAATCCTGCCTCAGATAACTTCACGACTAACACATGCTAGCATGAAAAGAATAAGCTGAGTCATGCTATCACCTATTTAAAGGTGGCCAGCAAAATAAAGTAATCATCATCATCATCGTTTAACGTCCGCTCTCC
>NC_068982.1:70374270-70379524 GCF_001194135.2 Octopus bimaculoides | reverse complement strand
TTTACGTGGCACAAGCACAGGCAAGGTTAGTTTGGCATGGTTTTTACAGACGGATACCCTTCCAAACACCAACCACTTTACAGTGTTAAATGAATCTTTTTCAGTGGCACCAGCACTGACAGGGGTCACCAAGTAACTTGCAAGACAAGGATCCTTTGAGAGGGGAGGGGGAATTGGAGGAGAGGCTCTTGTGTCAGATGATGAAAGGTTATAATAAAACAGAGAGACAGAAACAGGTCTCTTGTTGTAGGGGAGGTATATGGTTACCTGGCCAGAGAGAGGGGGAGAGAGAGAGAGAGAGAAAATGAGGACAGGAACAAGTATGTTGCTGTAAAGGAGATACATGGTTACCCAACCTGAGGGAAGAGGAGGAGATGGAGAGAGAGAGAGTGAGAGACAGCAGGAGTGCAAGAGAAAGTAGGAGAGAGAGATGGTAGCAAAATGCCAGGCATACTCACAAGGGATGGGGATGAAAATATAAATGGGATGGTCAAGTAAAAGAAAAGAGAGATGGTGGCAAATATGTGTGTGTATGTGTGTGTGTGTGTGTGTGTATAGCTCCAAAAGAATTTTTATTCTCTCTCTGTTTATCTCTTTGTGTTCCTTTCTGTTGAAGAGCAAAGGCTCGAAATGTAAAAGATTTTCTCACCTTCCCGAGCATTAAACTAATACACCTGTTTGTTGTCTATACACCTGTCTTCGTCCTTTTTTTCTGTAAATTTCAACTATATATATATATATACACACACACATACATACACACACACAGTATCTCACACAAGTATGTACACCCCTAAAAAATTTTAGGAAAATTGCTGTTACTCTGATAATATCGAAGGAAATCAAACAAAATTTATACTCAATAAAAATATTATACATGCAAACATTATACAAATTTGGAACACAAAACAATAAACATTTTCAAAGATATGAACGAAATATTAATTTTCAAACGATACAAAAATATGTACACCCTAAACGATTATTTGCTATATTCAATATTTGCTGTGACCGCCCTTGTTTTCAATGACTGTATTAAGTTTTCTGGCCATAGAGTCAACTAAATTTCTGCATATAACCAATGAAATCAATTTCCATTCATCCTGAATGATGTCTTTCAACTGCGTCACATTGTGAGGTTTTTCCTCCTCGACCTTCCTTCTCAAAACATTTCACAGATGTTCTATTGGATTTAAATCAGGTGACATTGTAGGCCAAGGCAATACTTTTACCTATTTATCTGATAAAAACTTAGTCATCATCTTTGAAGTGTGTTTAGGGTCATTATCATGTTGGAATATGGAATGTCTTTCTAGTTCCTTGATGCTTTTCAACATTGTTTCCTGCAATATGTCACAATAAAGCCTTGAATCCATTGTTCTCTCAATAAATGTGAGTCCTGCCATACCAGCCACACTCATGCATTCTCAAAGCATAACACTTCTGCTGCCGTGTTTCATGGTAGGTACGATGCATTTGTTGCTATTATCTTCACCTGGTCATTGCCATAGTTGTTTAATACCATCTAACACAAACAAGTTGATTTTAGTCTTGTCGGAAAAAAAGAATTTTATTCCAAAACTCCTTCCCCTTACTCACATAGGTATTGGCAAAAGAAAGACAACTTGGTTTATGCCTGGTAGTGAGGAGAGGCTTCCTATGAGGAATGTGCCCATGAAGACCACATTGGTTCAAACTTCAGTGAACTATTCAGGTGGATACACTCTTTCCACTAACAGAAAACATTTCTCAAGCCAAAGATGAAGTGGTACGATGCCTGTCATCCATCATGCAACATTGGATGTGGTGAATATTACGTGCAGTTAAAATTACAAGGGCAACCTGGATGATGTTTATTGCTTAGCCATCCAGTAGCTTTGTACTTCTGAAGATTTTTACCACGGTATAAAAATCAGAAATCCTGCAGATGCAATAACAAGGACCGGTGCAAAAATGCCAGGAGAAATAATTTATCAGAATTGAAATTATCAGCAATATCTGAATTTAGTAAAAAAAAAAGTGGATAAAATACTGAATATAGCAAATTTCCTTTAGGGTGTACATATTTTTGTAACATTTGAAAATTAATATTTCGTTCAATTGTTTTATGTTCTAAATTTGCATAATGTTTGCATGTACAATATATTTTATTGAACATAAATTTCGTTTGTGATTTCCTTCGATATTATCAGAGTAACAGAAAACTTTTAGGGGTGTACATACTTGTGTGAGATACTGTGTGTGCGTATGTATCATCATCATATATATATATATATATATATATATATATATATATATACACACACACACACACATACATATACATATATACACATGTGTGTGCACGTGTGGATATGTGTCTTTGTTTGTCACACACCCTCACTGCTTAACAACCAGTATTGGTTTGCTTACACCCCCATAACTTAGTGGTTCGACAAAAAGAGACTGACAGAAAACCAGACATCAAAAATAAGTACTGGGGTCAATCAGTTCAACTAGAACCCTTCAAGGCAGTGCCCCAGCTTCATCACAGTCCAATAACTGAAGCAAATAAAAGATGCAAGGAAATGTGCTAATATTTATTATAATTATAAATATTAAAGAAATAAAAATATAGATTAATCTTTTAAACAGTCCATCCAACAAGCTTCTATACATTTTAAGTCTGCCCAAATTCACTTTTAAGACTTGGGTCAACCCTAGGCAAGGTTAAGTGCACTGGCCCAAAATACCATGTAGTGGGATCGAACCTGAAACATCATGGTTGTGAAGCAAACCTCTTAACCACTTAGCCATGACAGTAACAACTCTCTGAATCTGAGAGATATTAATTTACTGGCCAAACAAAGATTCACAGTTCATATCCTCTCACCGATATTCTTCGTTATATCTTTGAGGAAGGGACTTAACTCTCATCGGTCGTCCATCTTGCAGTAGATAGACAACACATTGAGGTAAATTGCCAAATATATATATATATATTACATTATTTAATTATTAACTATGGTAGACAGGCAGAACTGCAAAGAAATTGTATTTTAACCTCACCGTGTAATCACCCTCTAAAACAACTGGTCGCATGAAGATTTCAGTGCTGCCTGGTTTCAGTAAAGTATTTAAAGGTACTTCACAATGTCCAAACGATATATCCTCACAACAAAAATGAACCTGAAACAGAATCACAAAAGAAACAGTGAGAAGAAAATCGTTATGGGGCAGGCAGACAGCAGGAGAAATCTTCAGAGGAAGAACTGTCAAACAAGTGTCTCAGACCATTTCGTTCTCTAAGAGCTCAAAGACTACCTAGGTAGTGACTCCTAGATGTCCTCTCGCTGTTATTTAAATGTTAACTCTAGAAATAAACGTAATTAACAATTCTCACCTGATAATGCATCAATTTTTAATAGAATCAGTTCAAATTTCAAATGTGCTATCCATATCTTTTGAAAAATATACATTTGTTGGAGGCTTTTTTTTTTAGCCAGAAGAGACACCACAAAGCATTTAATCCAATGCTCTAACAATTCTACCAATCCACTGCCTCAGATTGGTATTTTTTAATTTGCCTCCTAAAGGATGAAAGGTAACGTTGACTTTGGTGGGATTTGAATTCAGAGCATAGGGAGTTGGGACAAATACTGCAAGGTATTCTATCCAACACTAATGACTACCTGACTACCAACTTGCTACCATATTTTAGCTTTGAAAGATCATCACAGCCGTTGTCATCTTTTAACATGTCTTCCATGCTGAGTGCTTCAAGAAGCTTATATTACTAAAAACCTATGGGCTAGATGGCTTGACAGGATTTGACAGGTCAGAAGACTGCATTGAACTTCAACGTCTGCTTTGGCATGGTTTCTACAGCTGGATGCCTTTCCTAATGCCTTGCAGTGGTTCTCAACCAGTGCTCATGTGACTCCTGGGACTCCATATAATATTCTGTTGGGGCCATGCAAGCAAATAGTAAATTGGAAATCCACAGTAGTACTTTAAAGGTTCATGCAAAAAATTTTGCCCTTAGATGTATTTATTGCAAGAAACAACTAGGTCTCTTTCTCTAATGTTGTGGTGTTATGGGCTGTGATGAGCTGTGTGTTGTCGGTGGAGAGGGATGAGGCAAACAGAAGTGAAGCCAGACCGGAAGTTGGCCACACGCGGTCGAAGGCCAGCACGTGCGTCAGTCAGAAAACAGACAGGTTACGAGAAAGACGTGTTTTGATCAAGAGCGATCGTGTACTCCGCTGCGGTCGACAAGGTAAGGTCCAACGTTTCACTCTGTCCTTTTGCTTCTTGTTGTCTTTTTCCTCCATCACACCACAAATGTTTTACATAGTTTAACATGTTTCCAGCCACTGAAACATGTTCTCTCAGAGAGTGCTGTTGCAAACCTACGCAAGTCAATATGTGAAAAACAAAATAGGAATTTTGAAAGCAGTATCTATAAGACTAGTTTTTATACATCAAATGGCTATGGGGGCTCACCAGAATAAATAGTAACCAAAGCAGTCCATAGGTAAAAAATGGTTTAGAACCACTGCTTTAAAAGATATATTAACCAATTTAAGAAACTATAAACCAATGTTAACCACTGATCTATGACTTACCTGGATGCCAGGTTGATTTGCAAAGAAGAGACATAAAACATCTAGATTGCTTCGGATCTTCACAGATGCTCTCTCAGGCACAAATTTTGGGTTGATCAAATCAGTGAAGGTCTCACTGCAGACATTATTTCCAAATAAGGAATAATAAAAACTGTATCCACTGGAATTATCGGGTAGAGGGATGGACGCAGGGATCAACTTTTAGCAAAAATTAAAAAATTAAAAAAGTAAATAAAACAGATGTGTTTCCAAATGTATATAAAGTATGCAGAAAAATAACAAAATATACAAAAAAAGTAAAAAAAAAAATAAACGAATCAATTTAGGGTTTACGCATCACAGGTTATTTTATTATTTAAGTGACTAAACTGACAAAAGCATTTGATTCAAATCTTAACATCATCGTCATTGTTTTTTTGACATCCACTTTTCCATGGATCAGATCAGAATTTGCTGAGGTAGATTTTTTATGATCAGATGCCCTTTCCTATTGCCAATCCTCACTTGTTTCCAAGCAGACATGGTTTCATGGAAGATTGGACGTAGATAACACTGCTTGTAAGACAGTAACACTCGTTTACAACTATCAAATGATATCATCACACACACACACATACTTTATATCTCTTTTTTTTTTTTTTTTTTTT
>NC_068982.1:70365116-70373691 GCF_001194135.2 Octopus bimaculoides | reverse complement strand
CAGTCACACGGTACTGGCAATGGCCACGCTCAAAAAGGTGTTTTCTACGTGCCACCTGCACGGGAGCCAGTCCAGCGGCACTGGCAACGATACAAATAAGATAATTTATTTTCAAACCTAGAGATGCCATTAGAACAGCAGAAACATTGGGTAAATTACCCTTATAAAGCAGAAAAATTTGTCAACAACCACGGGACTCAAAGCCAAGACTTCAGCCAAGTGCTTTATCATTAAATTAAACTGTCCACCAACGAATTAAACCACTTTTTAGATGCTTTTAATGCTAAATGTGCAATCACATGTATATAAATATAAACAAACTAACATTTTTTTTTATAAACCCCAAAATGTGTATATAGACACAAATAAAATAATTTATTTTCTAACAGCATCTCTGTGTTTCAAAATAAATTACAATCTTATTTGTATCTATAACAATAAAGTTTTAGACAGTAGTAGTAATAGTAGTAGCAGCTTACCAATGCAAGGTTAGATGCATAAACAATGGTGACAGCTAGAATGAATATATCCTGACAACAATCAACTGGGCCAATTTGATAGAAACTACCAGTTTCATCTAAAATAGGACGTAGATTGGCTGTTAGATCTGTAATAAACAAAATGATACAATAATTTAATTATGAATATAAATACAAGTAGTCACAAGCATATTTCAGATCATGTCTTTTACTCTTTCAAATGTACACAATTGGCATCATCATTTTAAAGTCCTCTTTTTCATGCTTGCATGGATCAGACAGGATTAGTTGAGGCAGATTTTTTTATGGCCAAATGCTCTTCCTGTCACCAGCCCTCATTTGTTTCCATAGTAAGGTAGTATTATTTCCCAATGGTCAGACACGCTTTCGGTAGAAGACTGACAACCTGGAAATGAACAACATCCAACAAAAGCAGATGTGAAATGAGGATATAATACTTTATATTACTGCCAACATCACATACACATGTGCTTATGCTCTCTCTTTCTCCAAAATAGAAAATTCCATTACAAGTGATAATGTATAAGAAAAAGGAACTTCACCAACTAGCTGTTGTGGGATGCAATTAAAATAACTAAGAACACTTAGGTTGATTATCATTATCATCATTGCTAAACATCTGTTTTTCATGCTAGCAACAGTAGGATGGTTTGGCAGGTGCTGGTGAGCCAAAGGACTATGCCAAGCTCCAATGTCTGCTTTGACATGTTTTTCGTGGCTGGATGCCTTGGCAATCTAAATTACAGGAAATTGTATTTCCACTCCTTAATGTAAAGTTATTCTATATAATTTGCTCTGTTAAATTCCTCAGTCACATAAATGAATTTCTGGTAAAGCCAGATAATTATTTACACTACAAGGAAATATAGTTAATTGTTTTCCCACATGCTAACCACTTAAAAGAATACACTGGCACAAGTGAAATCACTGAGTAACTCACAAGGAAAGACCTCACAATTGAGTAGAGTTGTAGTATCAAGGCGATGGCTTTATACCAGTTGGTGAGAGACTAAAGTCTGATAGAGGGCTAGGAAGAGGTGTCTGGTTGTAGAAGAGATACAAAGAGAGATGGTGATGATGATTTGTTAGGGCATAGCATGAAGTTACAGGAAGGTGAATATAAGATAAATAGAAGACAGATAGAGTAAGTGGGTAGGTAAGTTTACAAGAGTGTAAGAGAAGATTAGCAGATGAACAGAGATGAGGACAGAGGTGAATGCAGTGAATGGTGAGCACAGGTAGAGGTGTAGTTAGTGGTGAGTATTTATTTTCCATTGCTTCAGCCACTAACCATCACCCATCCTTTCATGAATAAATTAATAAAAGAGAATGTCAAGAATACTTGTTTGCATCTCTTCAAGCTTTTTGCCTTCATCCACATCATTATCAAGGTAGAGACCAAGTTGGAGTTCAGGTTTGGATTTCATATATTTGCAGTGAAATAGAGGATACCATTTTGATGCCTGAAAAAAAAAATAACACCAAGAGTATTTTTAAAAAAGTTTCATAGTTTACTTTAAGTTAATTGAAAAATCTTGCAAAAATCTTTGAAATTTCAATGAAGTGAGTGTTTATTTTTAGAATAATATTGTAAGGCAAGTGTGAAAAGCTAGATCTGGCCTGTTTGAACATAAGACAGGTAGCATATTTGGGCCAGATATGGCTGGTTTAAATGCTAAATGGTTAAAATAAAATTATCTAAAAGACAGAGAAATTTCCTTATGATACAAGGAAAGTAACTCATAAAAGTTGCATTAAAATTTACATATTTACAACACGTTGTAGAAAAGAGAAGATAGTGATAATAAAGAATGAGCATTTGTTCTATGGTAAATGGAATTTTGAAGAATGATTTACAAGCAAAAAAAAAAAAATTGTGTTAAAAAAATTAATTTCTATTGTTTACTTGTTTCGGTCATTTTAGTATGGTCATACTAGGGCAGTACCCTGAAGAATTTTAGTCAAACTAATCAACCCCAATACTTATTTTTAAAGCCAGGTACTTATTCTATCAGTCTCTTTAGCAAAACCACTAAGTTATAGGGATGTAAACACACCAACACCAGTTGTCAAGCAGTGGTGGGAGACAAACACAGACACAAAGAACGACACATATGACAGACTTCTTTCAGTTTCCATCTACCAAATCCACTCACAGCACTTTAATTGGCTCAAGGCTACAGTAGAAGACACTTGCCCATGGTACTACACAGTAGGATGAACCTAGAGTCATGTGGTTGGGAAGCAAACTTCTAACCACACGTTCACACCTATACCTAACATTTAATTTCAGATATAAAATTTCTATATGACAAAAAAATTACATTTATTTAATTCTTTTTACAAACCTGCTTCATGGTAGCAGCTCGAAAATCAAGCAGAACATAGCCAATCATCTCCTTCACTGTACTTTGGGTATCATAAGCATAACACTGAATTTTCATGGAACTGCGGTGTAAGCGATGTTGCTGAAGCCCTTTTTTGCTTAATTGCCATGCCAACTCTTGTGTTATGTTTGGCTTGTTAGTATGATTAACAGGATCAGTCGAGAGAAGTTCGCCATCAAATTTAGCATCTATTATCAATTTATGGTGGGGCCTTTTGGGGAAATTCCGACCTGATGGAAAAAAAGATATATAATATTAGAATCTTGTAATAAAAATAATCTTAAAAACAATTTTTTTTTCCCCAGTTATTAATTCCACATAAAAACTATGCAATAGTCTCAACTTTATAGCAGAATCCTTAAGAGTATGAAAACATAAGAAATCATCATTATCATCAACATCATCATTTTACATTGTTTCCTTACTGGCCTGGGTTGGATGGATCAACACAGTTTTAGTTGAGTCTGGTAATTACCTACATTCAACAGAGTTAACCAGCTATAAATTTCACAGATAGTTCTTCAAACAAAAAACCATTTGAGATCCAAATATCTTGTCACATTTACACAGTTACATTAAATATAAAGAGAAGCAACGTAATACTACTGTATGTATTTTGTTTCATCCCCCTGGACTGGCTCTTGTGCGGGTGGCACATAAAATACACCATTTTGAGTGTGGCCGTTGCCAGTACCGCCTGACTGGCCTTCGTGCGGGTGACACGTAAAAGCACCCACTACACTCTCTGAGTGGTTGGCGTTAGGAAGGGCATCCAGCTGTAGAAACTCTGCCAAATCAGATTGTAGCCTGGTGTAGCCATCTGGTTTCACCAGTCCTCAGTCAAATCGTCCAACCCATGCTAGCATGGAAAGCGGATGTTAAACGATGATGATGATGATATTCAAGGGCACCACTTATCTAGGTGGGATAGAAGACCACCTTGTACTTGTGAGTTTCATTTTTTACTTGGTTTCTGTAGTTGGATGCCTTTCCTAATACCAACCCCTACATGAAAAGTCTGTTGTACATATTATTCTAAATAACTGATAACTTTGTGTCAAACCACATAACATAATAAATTAATATGGAAGAAGTAAAATGTTAATCAAAATTCAAAAAACCCTTTTAGTCTGACCTAATAAGAGATTGGTAATAAGTTAGGTTTTTAGTAATATAAGCTTCTTGAAGCACTCAATTTATAAGATCAATTTTTTTTATTGTACTCTGTAAAATACAATAAGAAATAAATTTCACAAATGGAGGTCTCATTATGTAGTGACTATAGTATTAAGATACAATACTAAGTATATCATAGATTGGCTTATGTAAGAAAATAAATTAATTAGAAACTGTTGCAGAAGTTTTCAGATTGATAAGATGAAATATCAAATTGATTGATAAGATGAAATATCATATCCAAAAATTCAGTTTTATATGGATGAAAAGAATTCCAGTACACAGTGTATAGTAGTTAGGAGATGTGGAGAGAGGGTGGGAGTAGGTTAGCATAGAGTAGAGACAAACATTTAATCTTGTTGAGAATATGACAACATCTTTGGTGCTACAATAAGACTAAACCCACTACGCTTTGTAAAGTGGTTAGCAAATGATTAGAGACAGCATACGGTAGAGATGAATCTTTAGTCTTGTGGAGATCATGACAAACTCTCTGTGGCAATGACAAGAACAAACACAGTGCACTCTGTGTAGTGATTGATGGTAGGAAGGGCAGAAATGTATGAACAAAATGTGGTCATCTAATCCATGCAAGATGGGCAGTAACTCCAAATAGGAAATGACTTGGACTGTGATAACCCAAGGATAGATAGTAGGCATATGATGATAATGATGAAGAAGAAATAAATATTAACTAGTAGCAGGATACAGTAGAGAAGTGGTCTCATTTTGTACAAAGAAGGAATCATAGGAACTTCAATACTTTGTAATCAATGCACAAAATTGATACACTAAACACCTAATGGAAACTTTGTCAAATTGAGCCACATACTAAACATGACCAACTACTTTTCTATTCAAGGGGTGAAAGTGTTAAGTTTGGTTATGAAATACTGTTATCAGTTAGTAAAATTACATTTTACAACCTGTGATTTTTAAGACATTCAAGGAAACCACTTACAAAGAAAGGGTTTGATAGTGCCCCCATCTCACTGAAGCTCAGGAGAGAGAGAGCTTGGCTGTTCCAGTACCTCAGTCTCCACAACATGGTAGTGCCATGTATTTGCCTCTAATTTTTTTTAGAAAAGAATACTGGTGTCTCTTGGTATGATGTATAACTAAAGGAGTGTGCATGCCACTTATTTTGTTTATTTATTTATATTCCGTTTGTTTGTTTTTTCTTTATTGATTTCTTTCACCATTTTCTTTTTACTTTGGTAAATTGTTCTGTTTCACTGAATTGTTCTAAATCTTTATTGTAATATTCTCAAATAAACTATCATAGTTTTGTTATATATGTGACGGAGCTTGCCTTGAAAATGTAAGTAAAGACAGTGGTGGAGTTTTGGAATAGCTAACTCTCAAAATTTTATAGCTTACACAAAATGGTATGGAAGGTGGAGGCAGGAATGTAAAAAAAAAAACATTGAAATGTTTGGTAAAAATTTTTTTCACAGTTGTAATTTCTGTTCTGTGGAATACAGAAAATACTAGAGAAAATGAAGGAGGAAATCTGCTTTCTTCCTTTCTCATGAGATATAGGACTTCAGGGAACAGGTATTCAAAAACTCTCCAAAGATAACATAGTGGGTATAAACCAATGAACCATGTTACCTTTGATAACAAATATTATCTTTTGGCATATGAAATAACATGCAAGCATCCATCCATACATACATACATACATACATTGATATGGTGATAGTAAAAATTTAAGTCAAAGCCGAGGATCAAATACATTGATTGATAAAAACAGGAGAGGCGATTTTGTTGCTAAAAAACATATAGTGGATGACTCATGACGAGTGAAAATGTAATATGTGGTTAGAATTTAGAACAGTGGTTAACCATTTTTTGCCTATAGACCCCTTCGATTCCTATTTTATTCAGGTGGACCCTTATAGCCATTCAATGTTTAAAAAATCTAATTGCATTTTTATAATTAAATATTATTAGAAATTGTATTTTAAAAATTGTTAAAATATTTTGTGTCTTGAAGAAGTATAACCAATTTATTGCACAAATTCTAACAGTAAAATCTTATATGAACCCCCAAGGGTCATATGGGCCCCGGTTGAAGACCACTGATTTAGAAGATATTGAACTGTTTTGATACGATTTTGTTGGGCTTTTAAGAGTAAAACTAAAGCTTAATATATTGAACACAACGGAAAATATCTTTTATATAAAAAATAATACCTAAGATGGTATTATTTTCATATAAAAAGATATTAGCAGAACTGTAAGGTAAAAGGCGAAACTTGGGACGAGCATTATAGAGACAAGTGAAGAATCGCAAACAGAACCCTATTACAAACTATGTAGAAATTGCGTTTGAATAACTAAAATATTTATGCTTCCGATAATGAGAGGAAAAGGCAACGATTTTCTCAAATTGCTACATATAATTATATTTAGTGGTTTATTTAATTCGCTGTTTTTGAAATCGAAGTGTCCATATTTCTGGTTAAATCACTAACATATCTATATAGTGAATTTATAAGAGTAGAATTGGGAAAATTTAAACAGTAACCCTATAAATACACATCTCTCAGTATATCAGTAAAAATTCATTTACTTTTACAAAGAACGTGAGCAATCCGAGCACTACTCTGTATTATAAACATTGAATTGTTTATATTACAACATTGACGTTTTATATCAATTTCAAGAAATTAATTAACATTGGGCTGGTATCTATGAAAACATAACTAAATTACAACTGGAAAAAACATGGTTATTAATATAGAACAACTATATATATAATCAACTTGTCCATTCATGACAATTTAACATAGGAACGGTCACGTTTCCAAAACAAGTTCCTGATATGTCAAAATTTTGATAAAAAGAACTTATTGAGAGTTTAGTCGTTGTTTAAATTACTTGATTTCTTAATTAACTAACATTGTAGTTATATTTTCATTTATAAAACCGGCTTCAGTATTATATAGTCATATATCTATCTATATAGTTTTATAATGCTATTGCTATAGCGATTCTAAATAACAATCACGGAACGAGACCAGACATGACAAAACTACAAATGGATCCGGTCAAGCCCCAAAATAATAAACTTTCAACCACTTAACCGAGTTAGAAACCATTAAGGAAGGAAAAAGTAGTAATTTACAATGAAGATATTACCTGCCAGTATGGAAACAACAATCAAATAACGTTCTTCAGGCATGTCTGTGTTGATTTAGAGCAACCCAGCGAAAACTTATGCCATAAATGAAAGAGTATGTTGTTTGAAAACAGCCGCCATGCTATAGAATGGTGATGATTTACTACGCATGCGTATTCTGGGTTGTTTTCAACTACTCGACACGAATTTGTCATAGTGAAGTAAATGTAAACAGATTTCATGTAGATAGCAGCAAATATCTAATTGGAAATGTTAATGCAGGGGAGGATTAAAAAAAAAAGCAAAATTAGCTCCATACTATTTACATTATTTCTGGAAGTACGGAAAACAACTCTGGATACGTTTTGGTTTTATTCTGACCTCTTCAGCGAAGCACAAATTTCACCGAACTTACCGAAGAATTAATGAAGGAATTACTAACTCTAACATATATTTATCATCCCTATCCTTTGTTTTTCATTCATTATGTTCATCGCCTCACTCATTCCCCAACTCTGACCCTCTATCACCCTCTTGTATATACTTTTACAACTTCTACCCACCCACAGTCCATGTTCTGTCCCCACTTCTACTTACCTTGAGAGTTCACTTTGACATCCCATCACCACTATTTTTTTTTTCTTTCTGGCTCTACTCCAGTTATTCCTACCAACTTTTCTATAATGTGAGAAGACATATAGCAGCTTCTCTACAGCAAGAAACCCATTCTGTTCTGTCCTCTTTCATACATTAACTTCTCATTCATCCCATAGCATAGAACTGTCAACTTCTCTACTGTAGCCTCACTCAGTTGTAGGGGATTTTAGTCTCGCAAGTGACCTTATTAGTGCTGGTGCCATAAAAAATGCACCCAGAACACTCAGTAAAGTGGCTAGTGTCAGGAAGTGCATCCAGCAGTTGAAACAATGTCAAAACAGATACTGATCTACAATGCTGTCCTCATACCAGTCAGATCCTGTCAAACCATCTGGGCTAGTATGGAAAACAGACATTAAAAGATGATGATGGTGATGAAGATGATGATAATGATGATCATCATCATCATAATGATGGCTTTTTTCAAGTTTGTGTCTACCAAATTCACTCACAAGGTTTTGGGTGGCCCAGAGCCATAGTAGAAGATACTATATATGTACCATCATTATTAGCTTGCTTCCCAACCATGTGGTCTTGAGTTTGGTTTTGCTGTACAGTACCTTGCGACAGTGCCTTCTGCTATAGGCCTTGGCCAACCAAAGTATTGTGAATAGATTTGGCAGACAGAAACTGAAAGAAGCTGATCGTAATGTGTGTGTGAGTGTGTGTGTGTGTGTGTGTGTGTGTGTGCGGGTGTGTGTGTGTGTGTGTGTGTGTGTGTGTGTGTG
>NC_068982.1:70354771-70364669 GCF_001194135.2 Octopus bimaculoides | reverse complement strand
CCCCCCCCCACCATCGCTTGACAACCGATTGTGGTGTGTTTACGTCCCCGTAACTTAGCGGTTCGGCAAAAAGAGATCGATAGAATAAGTACTAGGCTTACAAAGAATAAGTCCTGGGGTCGATTTGCTCGACTAAAGGCGGTGCTCCAGCATGGCCGCAGTCAAATGACTGAAACAAGTAAAAGAGTGAAAGAGTAACCTTTTATGATATGTCTAAGGATAGGGTGGGGATATTACTTTTCTTGGAAAGAGGTGAAGGTCGGTGACAGGAAGGGCAGCCAGCTGTAGGGAATCTGCCTCAACAAAATTCCGTCTGACCCGTGCGAGCATGGAAAAGTAGACGTTAAATGACGATGATGATGATGATGATACACACACATGTATGTGCTTGTATATATACGTTTCTCCGTATGCGTGTGTTTGTAAGCATGAAAACATCATAACAAGTTTCCACCAATGAATGAACGAGTTCGTCGTTTCTGCCAACAGTTCCGGTCGACATTACACATGTGCTCCTGGCAGTGGTAGAGGACACATATATCTGTGGCCGGCTAATTGTAATTAATCATGGCCTTAACTCGTTTTATATCACATTTATCTAAAAGGACTACCCATTATTGCAGAAGGTATATTCCGTTATAAACCTTATTCGTAACTACCTTTGTATTTTCTAAAGTAGCAATTAGAACTCGCCTAAGACACGATGTTAATTAATAAGGTCAACACACATAGATACATAGACGATTTTTGCTCTTAAATATGTATTTTTAAAGCTGTCTACGATTTTTCGTATTTCACGCCTTAGTCCAGGTTATGTATACATGTATTAAATAACTAATATTATCTTTAACTGAAGCAACCTTTAGTATAGCATAATACATTCTTTCTCTGTAGAGTTTTTGTTTAAAAAAAAGCTTAAGGGCACCGCAAAATATTCGGATTTACATGACTAAAGTGCTTCGAACTACGATAAAATTAAAATGAATATCTTTCTGAAAAGGAAATCAAGTTGTAGTGTCATAAATTATGTAATATTATTTGGTGATGCCATCATTGGGAAACACTAACTTGTAAAAATTATAAAGTTGTTTGTGTGTGTGTGTAATGACTCTCCTAAAACAACAAAATTTGTTTTAACACACGAATTCACATAAAGAACCTTACAAACTAAATACAAAACGAAGTGTGTATATATATATATTCCTTGATATGAATTGCTACTATTATAAATAGCCTGTTATTTGTTATTGTCTTGTGCTTGATATTACAAAAATTAAACTTAAGATATTACCATGATCTTTTGGTAAATTATTAGAATAGAGCTATTTTAAAGCTGTGCACACACACACACACATTATATATATATATATATATATATATATATATATATGATGGTTATAGATAATTCCAAGGCCCATTTTTGTTCCTTAACGTGTGATCCCTGATTAAAATATATTGATGTTTGGTATGATGTAATAGAAAAAGGGAATGGCAATTAACCTGCCTTTAACATTCTCTGGTATGTATGACATATATGAATATTGTTGGCCTAGGGAGAAGTGTCTAGGACTTGCTCGCTCACCTTCATTCTGTCTTTAACTTCCAAACGTGTTACCTTTTTCTTTCCTTCTTTTTTGTTCTGAAGGTCATAGTATTTACATGTGCCTTTTATGGTTTACGGCTGATGACTGTCAACTTCATCTATATATCTAAAACCATGTGTGTGTATGTATATATATATATATATATATATGAATGCTATTCATTTAGGACATTTGCGAAAGTCATGATTTTAAAAATTTAAACTAATGCCTTGCTTGATTGATATAATTATTAAAAGTCTAAACTTCGATCTAACCTTGGTTAGATCGAATATTCCAGTATTATAAAATTATGCATACTTTTCATTGGTAAAGCATTAGCGGCAAAATATTAACAGAACTGTTGCTGTATATCTGAAAATGCATAATTTGATCTATGTTAAATATTTACGAACACATAATAGTGACCCAATTTAAGTTTCTTACCCCATCTATACTCATTATCGCTTGATTGTCCCTTAATCTCGTAGATCTCGCTCTTGAACTTTTATCTCAATATTTTCTTCTCAGAACTGTTGCCGTCTGGAATCCTCTCCTTACATAGGTTTTTCCTGCACATGGTGGCGGAGTTTTTCAAGTGTCCCTCGAAGTCCCATACCTCATTGTATTCCTATGTTTTTTTTCCATGTAAAAAAATAACGATTCTGATTTTTTTAATATTTCTTTTCTAGTTTAAAATTTTTTGCTCCCATTCCTTCAGTACCTTTTTCCTTCTTCGTGGGGTATGGAACTTCGAGGAACATGTTTAAACTGAGTATTAACCCTTAAACGGTGGGAAAGGGTTGCATGAACGTGTATGCCAAACGGGCAAAATATATCTTATAGCGACAGAAGCAGTATTAATACCAAAAAGTAATATTTATCTCAGCTTAAAAGTGGATGTTGTATTAGTCTACAGAGTGCTGCGTTATTTACCATGAGAGAACTTCTCATATGGACTTGTAGTGCATATAAGCACGCGTGTTTAGGCACTGTCATGCTATTAGCTGTCAGAAGTGAAAGTGCTCACTGCTAGTGAAGTATCTGTCTGTCTGCCTGCCTGTTGCTGGTATTAGCTGTCAGTAGCCAAAGAATCGACAGGCCAGCAACAAGCAGGCAGACAGACAGATACTTCACTAGCAGGCAGTGAGCACTTTCACTTCTGACAGCTAATAGCATGATAGTGCCCGTGTTTATATCGCTAGTGGTAAATAATCATCTGCTACCACCACCAGAACTGCCAGATCACAAATTATTGCTATCTCTCACCATGGATGTCTGCCATCGACAAGGCTAAGGAAGGCAGAAATTATGTGATCGTGCAGTTCCAGTGACAGACAATTATCTCCTGCTTATGATATAAACATGAGTACTTATATGCATCACAAGTCCATATGAGAGGCTCCCTCGTGGTAACTATGGCAGTGTTCTAACACAACATCTGCTTTTAAGTGGGGATAAATGTTACCTGTTGATATTAATACTGCTTCTGTTACTTTTAATTATTTATTAATAAGCCCAATGGCTATTTGCAACACCAGTACCAGAATAGACACTGAGATTTCTTGTATATTGCTGACAGGGGAATTGCCGCTATGTCTAACCATGGACATCTGCCATTGACAAGGCCAAGGGAGGCCAAGATCATCTGATCTGGCAGTTCCAGCGACAGTAGTGGATGATTATCTTCTGCTAGTGATATAAATATGATTGCTTATATGCACATCGAGTCCTCAAGAGGTTCTATGTTTTAATACATCATCCACTTTTAAGTGGGGATAAAAATATCTCTTTTTCTTAAGGGTAATTTTTATACTTATTTTCACTTTAAATATAAAAACTATAATAACTGTTACACTTTTGCACAACAATTTACAATCTCATTATCAAAAAGTACCGTAAAATATTCACTTTCTTTTGCATCCAGCATGAACATAAATTCATTTGAGATTCCTGCATTGTACAGATGTATATCAATTGATAATGTCCACTGTTCTCTAATGAAGCATTAATTCATGTCTGCTGTTTAAGGGTTAATTGCATCAATCTCACTAATCTCTGATGGCCCTACAAACATTGACGGTGCCTCCTTCCTTGTTTTGAGTAAATTATTAAAAATAATTACGGAGATGTACTTGCATAGCAAGTGACCTGATCTGAGATCGTGTGCTGAAACAAAAACAATTGCAGTGTGGAAGGTGTTTATAAGCCATTTAAAAATACCTTCCACACTGCAATTATTAAAAATAAAAACTTCACTTAACTGTTTGTTATATAAATACATGGAGACAACTGACTTCGTAACAAACCATATCAAAAAGAAAAACCCTTAATAGGTTATGAAGCATTACTTAATTTCTTTGCTAATTCAGCTTTTATAAGCTGGCATAGATTAGTTAGGTGAAGGTGTGATTAGGGTGTTACACTCATGACTGCATGGTTGGGATTCTGATTCCTGAACCAGATAATGCATTGTATTCTTGAGCAAAACATTTCACTTCACATTATTCCATTCCACTCAGCTGTAAATGAATAACCCTATGACAGATCTTGGTGATCTGTCATTTATGTGCCGTGGAAACTGGGTAACTGGTCTTATGAGTCCTCAGACTCAAGACAGTAATGTCCAGAGGTTGTTGTTTATGATGATGATGATGATGATGACGATGATAGATTGGTTATGTTAATTAACTTAATTCAGCAGCGCTAAAAGTACTTTTTTCTTGCAAGTCTCTAATCTAGGTAATTTCATCTGTAAAAACAAAACTTTAGTTCTGTATAACAAGCCATAATTTGGTTGCCATCCACAGTTCAAATTTTCCTTTACTTATCTTTTACTACCAATTCACACAGTCTTTTCCTTGCATTGATGGGGGGAAATGCCTCTAATACCTTACTGCTGTCTGTTAGTGCGAAAATAGAAAAAAAACACAACACCCACTACACACTGTAAAGTGGTGGGCATTAGGAAAGGCATCCAGCCATAAAAACCATGCCAAAGCTAACTGTGGAGCTCAACACAGCACTGTGTCTTGCCTGATCCTGTCAAATCATCCAGCCCCATGCCAGCACGGAAATATCAGTCCAGAGTTATATTTGATTAGAGGAATTCTCATAGCATCAGACAGAACATCTTATAGCATCTGTTCTGGCTTTGTATATTCTGCATTCAAATCCTACTCATTCATAAAAAAAAAATCGTAACGTTTTTGTTAGAAGTTGTGAGTACAGATAATAATCAGCAATTTGAAAAACTTATGGGAACAAAATTTCCTTGGTTCAATCAGATTAACTACCATCACCTAATACTTTTTGGAGCATGGCTGTGTGGTAAGTTGGCATCCCCAGTACCAACTATGTGGTACCATCTATAGTCCCAGGCTGATCAAAGCCTTGTGAGTGGTTTTTATAGATGGAAACTAAAAGAAGCCCATTGGTGTGTGTGTGTGTGTGTTAGTCTCCTTGCTTTGATATCATGTGATAGTTGTAAACTAGTGACACTGTCATGCAAGCAATGTCCTTTGTGTCCAATCTTCAGTGAAAGCATGTCTGGTCATGGGGGAATCTTTACCTGCTTGGAAACAGGTTGAGATTTGGTGGCAGGAAAGGTATCCAGGCATAGACAGTCTGCCTCAGCAGATTCCTTCCAACCCATGTGAGCATAGAAAAGTGGACATTAAAATGATGCTGATGATGATGGTGATTTAACAGCTACCAACTTCTTATCCTTAACCCTTTAACATTCAAACCAGACGTTTCAGGCTCAAATATTCTACCTGGTTTACGTTTAAACTGGCTGGATCTGGCCTCTTACACCTATCCTACAATGTCAGTCTAAAAACAAGCCATCACATTGAAATCTCATAGCTACAAGATAATGCATGAATGATACAAAACAATGTCAATAAATAAATATTACATTTGACAGAATAATCTGAATGCTAAAGGGTTAAAAAAAGAAATAATATTAAAATTGGTGCTTTTCTCATTCATGCTGCTATAAATTTTTTACAATTCCTTAATTTTTTAAGGAATTTTTTGCTAACCTCCATCCATATCTCTTCTCTGACAGAGTTCACCCAGTAATACAGCGATGGCATGACAACAGATGCCAGAATGATCCCACTAACTACTACAAAGTCACCACTAGATCTTTCTTCTCTACTACATCATCATGTCAAAATGAAGCTCTTGCTGTAGGACCACATGTTGAAGATACTACTAAAGAATATTCTCCTAAAATTCAAAAACTAGTCGATGAAATTGGAGCTTTGACCCTTTTAGAAGTTTCAGATTTGAATGAATTATTAAAGGTTTGTTAATTGGTTTTTTGTTTTGTTTTTTGCCAATTTTTTATCTTTTACTTATTTCAGTCATTGACTCCAATATTTTTGTTTGTTTCTTATAAAGTCCAGTACTTATTTTGTTGGTGTCTTTTGCTGAACTGCTGAGTTATGGGAATGTAAAGAAACTACATGAGTTGTCAAGTAATGGAGAGGACAAAGACATACACAAAGACACACACACACACATAACAGGCTTTCATACAGTTTCCATCTACCAAGTTCATTCACCACGCATTGGGTGGCTCGGGACTATAGTTAGAAGACACTACCCCAAGATGCTGCACAATAGGATTGAACCTGAAACCATGCAATTGCAAAGTGAGCTTCTTAACCACATAGTCATGCCTGTATCTTTATCTTTGTGCTCTCAAAGGTATGTTATCCCATACTTGAAAGACAAGGACTAGAAGGGTTAGTGACTAGGACATCCAGATGTGAAGCAATCTTTCAATAATATATTCATCTAACCCATGATATAGTAAAATGGATGCAGAAACAAAAGTGAACAAACATGTAATAGTTATATGTAAAAATATGTATAAAATATTGTTAAATAGAGAGTTGCCTATTTTGTCCTCATCTCTTCTCGCATTCATTCACACACACACACACACACACACACATGCATATGCATTCTCTCATCATTCACCTGCCAGGACATGTGTTGTGTGTTTCTGTTGACAGAACGGTAGGTCTATTGGGAATCCATCTTTAAAGGTATTGTAGTCAGTGATATCAAATCCATTACTTATGTATTATTGACTTCAGAAAGATGAAGGGTAATGTGAACTAGAGTGAGTTTTGAACCTGGACCGTGAAGGGACATAACCAAATATTGCATGCTCTACTAATTCTACTTGCCATATTCTAAAGTAGTATTTCTTATAGGGAGAGGGTGGAACCATTAACCTTTATTATGCTGGAGCTAAATATGCTCAGTTTTGTGCATATACACTCGATGACACAAAAGCCAAGTTAACTTGTTTTTAATAGTGGAGTACTTTCCAGAATTCTCCACATTTCATAGGATATTGTACAAACATGCTATTTTTACTGACCAGTAGAAAGTTGTGAGAACTGATTTGCATATGATTAGTGTGTTACATCACTGGATAAAATTTAATTCATATAGTGAGGGTTAAGGGTTGAAAATTGACAAATTACCATTAAGGTAGTTTAATTAAGTTTATGATGGTATTAGCAAATTTCTGTTGAATTATACTGCTTGTTTCAGTTAATATGAAACAATGAAGAATTTAGTAAAATAATTTTGACATTATTAAACTGGTCTTTGGAACATAAATTAGTATGAAATTTCAATGAAGGGTTGTAACTTAGATCAATATAAAACAGTAAGTTTGTATATCAGACCCAGATACAATCTAAGGCTGGTTGATATCAAAAAGGTTAAATTTTTTTTAACCATATTCCTGCCGTGGCCAAAAAAGAAGAATTATAATGGATGCAAACTTTATTTTATCTTATTAATAAAGAGTGAATCATCATTGTTTTTTCAACATCTACTTTTCCAAGGCAGATTTTCTACAGTTAGAGCCCATCTTGTTGCCAACAATTACATTTTCCCAAGCAAAGTAATACTTGCCTAAGGCTGGACATGTTTCCCTGAAGATTGAAAACAGACACCGCTTACATGATGGTGATGCTCTTTTTTAACTAGCACAATGTCAAGGCAAGGAGACATCAACACACACTCACACATGCACGTGCACACATACATATATGACAAGCTTCTATCATTTTCCATCTACCAAATCTATTCACAAAGCTTTGGTGAAGTGAGGGCTGTAGTAGAAGACAGTTGCCCAAAATGCCATGCAGTGGAACTGAATTCAAAACCACATGGTTGGAAAGCAAACTTCCTCCTCACTATACAGCCATGCCTTATACAGAAAAATCAGTGCATTTTACTGTATTCTAATCTTTGTAATTATGCCTGTGAAGTCTCTTCTAAAAATACTATGACAAATTATGATCTCGTTACCTTTCAACAAATCTTTGATTGACATCAGCATTTCCCAAGTGGGTTCATATGAGAAGTCCTTAAGGATTACTAATACTGATAAACAGACTAATTATAATGTTGAGTAATTTTTGTATTTAATTCTATAAATTACTGTGTAAAAAGTTAGCAGAGAAACATTTAAACCTGCCATATCTGGCCCAAATATCCTACCTGTTTTTTGTTCAAATGGACCAGATCTGCCCCTTGCACCTATGCTATAATGTCATTCTCTAAATAACCACATCGAAATCCTTAAGCTACAAGATAATGCACAATTAATTCAAAACAATGTGGATAAATACACATTTCGTTTGAAAGAGTAATCTGAATGCTAAAGGATTAATTTTCTTTTTCTTTCTTCTCATCTACAGAAAACTTTGAATATCAAAGACACTCCCATGATGTCAGCAATGCCTGTTGCTGCTGCTGCACCGTCTTCGGTAAGTTCAATTTGTGTTTAGTTAGTGGTTGTCTGACTAACTAACTACCAACCAACAAAATTATTGTTTCCTAATTCTATTCATTGCTATCCATCAATTCCCCTATATCACACCACAGTTTTAATTGCTACAGATGTTTTTAATTATTAAGCTGATAATTGTGGTGATAATGATGTTGACAAATTTGACTCTTAATGTAAGGTGCTGTATGACACAGCAGCATATGGGACTGCATTGCTCAGCTAATCCTGAAATGCTCAATATCACACTTGAAATGAATGTAGACAAAGTTAGTACAATCTGTGTCATATCATGTGTTTCAAGACTGCCTGACCAATGCATCCTCATGCAGGACTGTGTAACTTGGTTTGTATTCCTTTTGAAGGGAACAAGGAAGGAAAACTCTAATCCATTCCTCTATCATTCCTTTCTGTTTTGTAATGGAGTTGTTGTCTTCAATCATTTTCAACAGATATTGTAAGTTAAAGATCTAAGCTAGTATTACTTATACTTTCAGATACATGTATATCCTACTTATTGAACTTTCTGTTGAGTAAAGTTTACATTTATTATATTCTTTTGACTTTTCAGACAGAGGATACTGAAGAAGCTCCTTTAAAACAAGAACAAACAATCTTCTCTGTGAAATTAGTATCATTTGATGCTGCTAAAAAGATACCAGTTATCAAAGAAATAAAGAATTTAATGTCGGGTTTTAATCTTGTACAGGTTAGTCCTTGGATTTAATTCACTGAATATGATAAATTTCGTTCTTAATTGGTCCTACTGCTTAAGAGTAATATAGTTCTGTACAATATATGTATAATACAGTGGAGGCGCAATAGCCCAGTGGTTAGGGCAGCGGACTCGCGGTTTCAATTCCCAGACCGGGCGTTGTGAGTGTTTATTGAGCGAAAACACCTAAAGCTCCACGAGGCTCCGGCAGGGGGTGGTGGCGAACCCTGCTGTACTCTTTCACCACAGCTTTCTCTCACTCTTACTTCCTGTTTCTGTTGTGTCTGTAATTCAATGGGTCAGCCTTGTCACACTGTGTCACGCTGAATATCCCCGAGAACTACGTTAAGGGTACACGTGTCTGTGGAGTGCTCAGTCACTTGCACGTTAATTTCACGAGCAGGCTGTTCCGTTGATCGGATCAACTGGAACCCTTGACGTCGTAAGCGACGGAGTGCCAACATGTATAATACAGCAATGCTCTGAGTGGTGGAAACAGTATAATACTTATCTTTTAAATTACTGTTAAATGTACAATACAATGCTTCTCTCTTACATTGCTATTATATTGACTAACAAATCTACTTCTCTACAATGGAGGCATAAAATGAGGGAGGGAAGTCATAACAGCAGTATGTATGTGTAAATGGAGTTGATAGATTACTGGGTGATGTCTTATAGAAATCACATTATTGTTGGTGATACAGCATTCTATTGCAGCTATATGATGTGATGACAATTCACTCCCGAGCTGAAATAGACTCCCAGCCTCTG
>NC_068982.1:70353864-70354761 GCF_001194135.2 Octopus bimaculoides | reverse complement strand
ACAATTCACTCCCGAGCTGAAATAGACTCCCAGCCTCTGTATCATGAATGGTTATGTGGACCACTCCTAACAAAAGCCAGAGCTTCCTTCAACCATTACATAAAAAGTATAAAGAAAAAAATGTTATTTAGATATACTTTTATTTTACTTGTTTTATACTTGTTTATACTCTTATACATTCAAAGTTAACGAATTTCCTTATTTAAATTATGAATCATATTCCTTTCAATAATATCAATATGATTACAAAACTTCTTTGTAGACAATATTTTCTGTTTGGTTGACACTAATTTTCGAATTACCGGAGTCCGTTGCTCTACTCATAGCGATGTATAACTGGCCATGGTAAACATCAGAGTGGGTAAAAATATACCTGTACTATCTAAAGTTTGGCCCTGTGCCTTGTTGGCTGTGAATGCACACGCGGAATCTTTAGGGTTGCAAAAAATCAAACTAAGACTCACTGTTCTATGTGAATAATGTCTGGATGTTCTGGTACCATGGGTTATTTTGACAAAACTGAGATGTAAACAACAGCTGCTTCGATTAGCTGTTTCGAATCCTGCTCAAGACTGACACACTTCAAGACCACTAAATAATCACACACACTTTTTCCATTTTATTTTTGCTATTAACTGTCCTCGCGATCCTCTTCGTATCATCATCATCATCGTTTAACGTCCGCTTTCCATGCTAGCATGTGTTGGACGATTTGACTGAGGACTGGTGCAACCGGATGGCTACACCAGGCTCCAATCTAATTTGGCAGAGTTTCTACAGCTGGATGCCCTTCCTAACGCCAACCACTCAGAGAGTGTAGTGGGTGCTTTTACGTGTCACCCGCACGAAAACGGCCACGCTCGAAATGGTGTCTTTTATGTGCCACCCGCACAAGAG
>NC_068982.1:70347534-70353665 GCF_001194135.2 Octopus bimaculoides | reverse complement strand
GTCACGCTCAGGATGGTACATCTTGTGTGCCACCCGCTCAAGAGCCAGTCCAGGGGCACTGGCAACGATCTCACTTGGCTTGCCGGGTCTTCTCACGCACAGCACATTTCCAAAGGTCTCGGTCAGTAGTCATCGCCTCGGTGAGGCCCAATGTTCGAAGGTCTTGCTTCAATGAAAATCCAGAGTTGCACATGGTCAGTGAATTTTTAATAAAAATGTGAAGGTGCTTAATCAATTACAAAAATCAATATCCACGAAAGTCATACCTTCTGATTTTTTAATGTTAAGAACCTTCCTGATGACTGTCTTTGTAATCCCCAAAAAATATTGTAACCAATGGTCCAGCCATCTGGCAGTGAAGAGGGAACAAAGAGACAGACATAACACCCATTATAGTAAGATAACAAACCTGCCCATCTCCAATGGAAAATACAGGGATAGTATCGCAAATCTAAACCCTCTTAATTCACGAACTATATGGTGGGGAAATCCAGAGTTAATCCTCATGGCCAGAATTTTAACAAAAAAAAAAAAAAAAAAAAAAAATCAAAGGTAATTTATTAATACAAAACTCAGTATCCACTAAATAATCATGCTTTTTTCACATTTTTCACTCAAAACCTTCCTGATTACCTCCTTCATAATCCCGAAAAACATCGTGACCATTGATCCAGCTGTTTGACTGTGAAGAGGGCATAGACAGACAGGCGGACATAACGCCCATTATAAGAAGATTATAGTACGGCGCATTCTTAATACATCGTTGCTATATCACAGCATCAAATGTATATGATGCTATACTGCTATGTTACAGTAAAAAATTGCACATACTTCATGTAACCCATCAGGGCCTATAAGAAGTAGGTTGAGCCAATACATTGGTCTGAGACCTGGAGAAACAAGGATGGACCCATGACTATCTGCCTGTCACTAAAAAAAGATAAACCTCACAACCACCTTCAATTTGGGTTTAAAATGGCCTATAGTAGAGAACACTTGCCCAAGGTGCCACACAGTGGAACTGAACCCCAAATTTCTTGACCACACAGCCACCAAATTCATGGACCAATGTTAATTGTTTCTCACACTTTGCTGTGTTTTGGAAAAAAAATTAATCTTTTTCTCTATTCTCCTGTTCTTGTAGGCCAAGAAATTTGTTGAAGCAGCTCCTCAAACCATTGAATCCGATATTCCCAAAGAAGAAGCTGAAAAAATTAAAGCTGCCTTAGAAGCTGTTGGTGCTCAAGTTGAGATTGAATAATGTCTTGATTGCTTAGATTATGCCATTATACCACTGTCTCTTTCTTGATACTATGTATATAGTTTTTACACACTCACTAGATATCCAGTTATTAAAAGAGTGTTTTTGTTTTTAATTACTAAAATGTGTTGCTGTTTGTTATTTCTATTACAATATCATATTGAACTGGAATGTATCTCATTTACCTTAGTATTGAAGTTGATGAGGTAACACTGAATCTCGGATCAACCTAGAACTTCTTGCCTGTACCTAGTTTCTTAAATTGCAATAATTCTCATAGAATTTCACATAAAAATTAGTGAATTGCACTTTTTATATATTTGAAAGTCTTTGTGAAAATTTTTAAATACAAAGGAGATTTTTTTTTTAAATCTCCTTTATATCTATATATATAGACATGGCTATGTGGTTAAGAATCTTGCTTTTCAACCATGTGCTTTCAGGTTCAGTCTCACTGTGCAGCACTTTAGGCTAGTGTCTTCTACTATAGACACTGGCCAGTGTCTATAGTAGACTCTTGTAAGTGAATTTGACAGACAACTACATGGAAGCCCATCATATAATACGTGTATCTTTGTTTGTCCCTCCCACCAACACTTGACAATATAATAAATTCCAGGCTTCTAAAAATAAGAAAAAAAGCTAAGCACTGGGATTTATTGTATTTACCCCAGCATGGCCACAGTCCAATGACTGAAACAAAAGAAATAAATGTAAAAGTTGTCTTTTCTCATCTGTTCTGTAATATTGAATGTTACCAAGTGGCTTAATTTTATGGAAAATGTTTTAGTAAATTCATGCTGTTAGATATTGTAGAATTATACTTATCAACAAGTAAATCCATTCTCTAATAAGCTTTGGAATTGAGTCATTATGCATCAAGGAAATCTTTGCCTTCTACAATAATTACTTTAAATGGGGGATGAACTTGTGAGAATTTGGAAGAGATTCCACTTCAAATATTTTGGTCTTTAGCATGATCACAGATTATTCATTTTGTGCAATATTGCCAGGAGTTGTATGCTGTCAACTTAATGTGACAGTCCCAAGAAGGAAATCATACTACTGCTATTTAGCTCTAGGAAGCTACACCACTTCCTGTTGGCCTTAACACATTTCCTGTGTCCTTTAGTTTACGAGGGGGAGACAAGCACTTCCACCCAGCCAAGCCTGCATCCAGGGACATGTTTCTGAATTTTTGCTCATCATCAGCCTGGAGTAGCATGACTTGCTGGCTGAAGATGCCTGTCAAGCTCTCGTAAACATAATAATTCTAGTGAAACACATTCACTCAGAGAGACTTGAGCAGTAGTGATACGATAAAGTAGTTGTATGCTGTCAACTTAACGTGACAGTCCCAAGAAGGGAATCATACTACTGCTATTTAGCCCTAGGAAGCTGCACCGCTTCCTGTCCATCTATAGAGAAGCCCATCATACAATTTTCAAAAAAAATTTACCCTACAAACTTTGCAGCTTCTATAACCAGGACTAGAAATGTTTTTTCTATGTAAATATAACAGCCCTAATATCTGCCTTTACCATAGCATGTCTTTAAAAGATATGGTCTTTTGCAGATAACAGCTATAATTTTTTTAAAATTCTGTGTTGCTCAGAAAGCTGCTTTACTATTTTGCTGTTCAAATACATCTAGACGCTAAAGGGTAATTATAACATCATTTGGTCCCTTGTGGACCATGCATCTTTCTCTGTTGATTGTTCCTAAAAGTGTGATCTCTGCCTCTTGGAGATCTATAGCATTCTATTGAAGCTTTTTACAAACTAGAGAGCAAATTTAATTTCCCCACAATAGATTTACCGTATTTGATGGCCTATAGGACGCACTCCAGCCTATACTTTTGTAAAATAAATTACCACTAAATGTTTTAATTCCTCCACTTACCTGTATAACATTATTACCGGTAATTGTAAACAATTTATTGCATCCACATTCGATATAAACATACTGTAGGCAATTGTTCACAAATAGATAGCAGCACACGTTTTGTAAACATACATACCGTTTTGAGCCTACATTGAGCGCATTGGACGCAGGGGGATTTTTAAAGCCATTTTGGGGTTTAAAAAAAAAAAAAAAGGTGCATCTTACAGGCCATCAAATACAGTACTTTACTCAAGATGGTCTATTTTAAAAATAATAGTCAACATCAAAACTTCCACAAGAGTCGCTTCCCTTGGTTTTTTTTTTTTTCTGTGCATAATATGGTAGAGAAGAACAAATAAAAATGTGATGCATCTTCCAATCGATTATTTGGCAACTGATCAAATGCAGATATGTTTATATCTTTTTTCTTCTTTAAGTGTTAAATGATATAAGACTCACACTGCTACCCTTTTAATCATTTAAGCAATTGAAAACACAAGCTCTTGCTTTAAAAATGTTTATAATTTAATGCAAAAGACCAGCAATTTTGAAGAGGAGTTAATTCAATTAAACCGCAACTTTGACTAGTAATTTATAGTATCAATCCTGGAAAGATGAAAGTATAGTATTGATCCCGGAAATATGACAGGCAAAGCGGCCTTGGTGAGATTTGAACTCAGAACATGGGGGAAAAAAATATCACATGGCATTTTTCTGATATTCAATTTATCTATCTATAGAGAAGCCCATCATACATAATAGTTGTATACAAGTGGTGTTGTTTGTTCCCAATCGTCCATGAAAACATGTCTGGTCATAGGAGGAAGTAAAAACTTGCCTAGAAACAGGTAAGAGTTGGTGAGAGGAAGATATGTAATATATCTTTTGTTTCAGTCATTATACTGGGGCACCACCTTAAAGGGTTTTAGTCAGATCAATCCCAGGACTTTTGTTTTTTTTAAGCCTAGTACTTATTCTATTGGTCTCTTTTGCCAAACTGCTAAGTTATGGGAACGTAAACACACCAATACCAGTTGTCAAGCAGTGGTAGAGGAGGACATATACATATATGATGGGCTTCTTCCAGTTTCTGTCTACCAAATCCCCTCACAAGGCTTTGGTTGGCCCGAGGTCATAGAAGACATTTGTCCAAGGTGCCACACAGTGGGACTTAACCCAGAAGCAAACTCCTTATCACACAGCCATGCTTAATTGAAACTGATAAACCTGTACAAAACCATCCTGCACAAACACTCCCCTGTCATATCACTGGAAATACAAAGAACCAGTGATTGGTTCTTTGTGTACCTATAATTAATCAATGATTCTGTCATTCACAAAATTAATGAGGAAAATAAAACAAATTCATGCTGAAAGCTTACTTGATGATACAAAGACCAAGGACAATCCATTAAACTAATAAAAAACTCTTAAATACAAAGCAATTGAGAAATGTAATTTCATTAGAATACAATATTATTTTTAAGTTGACATATTGCAAATGTAAAAATATTTTGCAACAGTTATTTTCAGTATTAGAGACGAAAAAAATCCTCTATCTGCTGATATCACATATTCTGATCAGGTGATCAAAAGCTTTTCTTTGTAGTTTGATTGATTGATTGATTGATTTTTCCCTTGTGTACTTTTTGTCATCATATATTTCGTAAATCTGCCACTATGACATTGGGGTCATCTACCAGCTGAACATGATCACAGGTCTGAAAATACAGTAACAACATTTATAAAATCAAGACAGTAGTAACTTATCATTCAACTACCCTTACCTCCATCTATTACTTTCTTCCCACATTTATGAAACCTCCCTGTCTTCCCCTGATCCACTGTCTATAACCCCTTTCATACACACCTTGTATCTCAAGCTGCTCTGGCATCTCATCACCACATCTATATTCTTTCCAACTAGTCTCCCCACCATTACATAATGTGGGATTGCCATGTATCTCCTCTATAACAAGACACTTGTATTATCATACTTTCGCTTCTCAACATAAAATTACCATCTCTCAAATACTCCAACCCTACTTAGTTCAAGAGGCTTTTCCCGTTCATTTGTCTTGCAAGTTACTTGGCAACGTCACTAATGCTAGTGGTAGGAACAGTACATACTGTAAAGTGGCTGACATTAGGAAAAGTATCCAGCCATATAAACCATACCAAAGCCAACATTGGAGCTCAGTACAACCTTGTGGATCAATGGGTTATGTCAAAGCATTCATCCCATGCCAGCATGGAAAGTGGATGTTAAATGATGACTTCATGGGTATAAAAAAGCATATTTCCTTTGCAGAATTTGTAATTTTAGAGATATACATGTCAAGTAACTGATTTAATCCGATACTAGGTGTTGAAAAATAAAACTTATAGTGCAGAAGACACATATTAGCCATTCCAAAACACAAAATTCAACATCATTAGAACATTCATTTATTTGGTATCAAAATTTAAGTTATGTGCTTTTGAATAGTTAATATGCATCTTCCATGCTTTAATTGTTTATGTTATTTATTTTCTTAAATAGGATTTTTATCTTTCAACACATGTTGACATTGGACTCACCCTTTTTTTTTTTAGGTGAATGTATGGCTGCGTGATTAAGAAATGTTTCCCAATCACATGGTTTTGTGTTCAATCCCACTGCATGACACCTAGGGTAAGTGTTTTCCACCACAGCTTTGGACCAACTAAAACTTTGTGAGTGTATTTGGTAGGCAGAAACTGAAAAAAGCCCATCACACACACACACACACACACATGTATACTCTTTTTACTCTTTTACTCGTTTCAGTCATTTGACTGCAGCCATGCTGGAGCACCGCCTTTAGTTGAGCAAATCGACCCCGGGACTTATTTGGAAGCCTAGTACTTATTCTATCGGTCTCTTTTGCCGAACTGCTAAGTTACGGGGACGTAAACACACCAGCATCAGTTGTCAAACGATGCTGGGGGGACAAACAGACACACA
>NC_068982.1:70337789-70347524 GCF_001194135.2 Octopus bimaculoides | reverse complement strand
TATTCTATCGGTCTCTTTTGCCGAACTGCTAAGTTACGGGGACGTAAACACACCAGCATCAGTTGTCAAACGATGCTGGGGGGACAAACAGACACACAAACATACATGCACACATACATATATATACATATATACGACGGGCTTCTTTCAGTTTCCGTCTACCAAATCCACTCACAAGGCTTTGGTCGGCCCGAGACTATAGTAGAAGACACTCACCCAAAGTGCCACGCAGTGGGAATGAACCCGAACCATGTGGTTAGTAAGCAAGCAACCTACCACACAGCTACTCCTGTTTGTGTTTCCTTGTCTTAGAAAACTGAACTCAATAAAATTCCATCCAACTCTTACAAACAAGGAAAAGTGGACATAAAAACGATGTTGATTTATATCATGTCCCTAAAAATTTCCTGCTGAGTAGTGTAGTTATACTCTACCTGTTCACTGAATTTAGAACATTCATTTTGTGGTAGTTGTTAGATACTTTTTTAAATACAGAAGAAAAAAAAAAGAATCAAGGATAATTCACTCCTAGATTCAAGAGGATTACTCACATGAAATACAAATCTTCATTATGAGACTTGTTGCTCACTGGTTACATTACCAAAACAACTTATGTATTATTATAGTTAAACTGAAACAATTTAAGGCCTTGCTCAGAAATCTAACAAAATTAGACTATTTTTAATATTGAATCTCCCCATCAGTAAATATTAAGTTGATTCTTGAACTTTAGAATAATAGCCTTAAATTGATATTTACACAGAACACAAGTGGTCTATTACTTTATATATATTCCGCTGAATTCAACCAAGTTCACAACAGATAAACAGTGTACCATGAAGAATAGAATTAACAATTTTATGACAGGAACTTACTTGGAAGAGAGGTGGTTCTTTGGGATGTACATGGAAGCCAGCTTCCTTACAAGATGATATAAGTGGTAAACCTCGTTCAGGAGTTAACATGAAAATACCAGTTCTGTTGAAATATAAGTGAATAATAACATTAAATTAAATATATTTCA
Organism: Octopus bimaculoides; assembly: GCF_001194135.2. Lineage (NCBI taxonomy): Eukaryota > Metazoa > Mollusca > Cephalopoda > Octopoda > Octopodidae > Octopus > Octopus bimaculoides. The sequence continues at coordinate 70,346,500 of NC_068982.1, read as the reverse complement.
TTCAATTTATTAATCCACACTAGAGAGGCTAAACTTTAATTCTGTTCTATTATCTCAGTCGTAACTTCTTAAATGGAGATAAAAGTTACAATATTAGTTTTGTGTCTTATGAAAATGAAAAAAGAAAAAGAAAACATTTACTGAGTTTTATGACTATTTCAGACCATTTACTGATAGGTCAAAAGTTTCTCTGCAATCAGAAGCTTTGTACTGTGTTCTCAATCAACACCAGGTATCATGCAGTAAAAAAAATGAGAAACACCTGCTCTCTCCTAAATAGTATGGTAGTGCATTGTAGATTGGTACCCACATAAAATATTGCATCATCAATTTGTAATACTGAATACAAAGTGATCTAGAAAGAGAATATCTTCTCAACCTTTTGATAATCCTCTTGCTAATTAGAGTGAAAAGGGGAAAATGTATCAAATGTTAAACCAGAGATTAATGTTTAAACTTTTGAAAATTAATTTCTTATAAATTTTATTTCAACAATACACTTCACGTTCCATGCTTTAACCCTTTGCACACCAACAAACTCAAGGCTACCTTTGATTCTATTATACAAACTTTCTGTTTTCAACTGAACTAAAAATCTTACATTAAAATTTCAACTTATGTTCAAAACACCAGCTCAATAATAATGGCAAAGTTATTTTACTAAATTCTTTGTTATTTTCAAAGTTAACTGAAATCAAAGTAATGCATTTCGAAAGAAATTATGGTAACAAATGAATTAAATAAAAATGTAAACATTGAGCAATGTAATCTCTGACATGAAAAGATAGGATGATCATGGCCGGATTGCTTTTGATCATAGATTTACTCAAAAATTACCAGAGTTAAAACAATAATAATGCACATTATGAAAGTCTCTGTACTTACTCATTGTATTTTGGTGAACATACAATGGCAATAGCTTCTGGCATCATTATTTGGTAAGAACAATGTGTATGTAGATCTACACTAGATAAGAAGGCTGTTTGACTCGGGTGAGTCTTCATAAATAAAAAAAATATTGAAAGAAAAATAAATACAAATAAGTTAATTTATCACACAGTATAAAAAAAAAGTAAACTGTTATTATATGGTTATATGACAAGACACCTGTGTTTGTCCCTCAAAACACCTGGTGTAAAACCACTTCCTCTTTCTCAAAGAATTTCACACACACACACTTAGTTGAGGGATTATTTTCCTCTTTATCCCTGTTCTTTTTGTCTTGCAAATTACTTAGTAGCACAAGAGAAGCACTCAGTACACACTATAAAGTGGTTAATATTAGGAGGGGCATCAAAATTGAAAGTGGACTCATCGCAGTACTGCAGCTTGCCAGATCCTGTCAAATCCACCATGCCAACAGGGAAAACAAATGTTAAAAGATGATACATACATTCACTTTAGCTTCTGTTTGCAGTCAAGTATGAAAGCTTTTCTTTTTTTGCATTGCAAAAGATAGTACAAGATAATCTAGCTTCTCAAAAACAAAATCAGTAACATCTATTTTAGAGGGAATTCCTCATTATGGTCTCAGAAAATAGTTACTGCTCACATTTTGTAAGAGGAAATGTTTTTAACTATAAAATATTTCCAATCAGGTCACAAGCATCATCATTCATCATTGAACGTTTGCTTTCCATGCTGGCATGGGTTGAACAGTTTCACTGGAACTGGTTAAGGCTGGAGAGCTGTACCAGGTTCCAGTCTGATTTGGCATGGTTTCTATGGCTGGATGCCCTTCTTAACACCAACCACTCTGAAAGCGTAATGGGTGCTTTTTATGTGCCACCAGCACAGGTTCCATTTATATGATACCAACAACATGACACTGGCAATGGCCAGGACTATGATTTCGGCCAAAATGCTTAAAATTTTTTTAACTTGTCCAACCTAGCAACAACAAAAAATACAATTCAGTTTGCCTACTTACATGGATCCATCCAAAAGTAATGAGGTCATGAGAGTCTATGTAATCAAATAATTCTTCTTCTTTTAGTGTTGTACATGTGTCTGATGTCCCAGTTTGTTTAGGAACCAATACATGCGTGATGTGGAAGTTGTTTTGACGCTGAAATCAGAATTTTATAGATTTAAATGAAAGCAATTGTATCTTTCAATGGGAATTTACTGACAGGGCTCCCCATCACCACTAACCTTACAATTAATACTGGGATTGGTAGTTTGCATCAACTGAGCTCTCTGACACCAACTGTATCAACGAGAGTGTACTCTAAATCTCAGTCATTTTCACAGCTTTCAATTTAATCATTTTTGACTGTCATGGACAATGATCACCTACGCATTGTCTATTACACACCTGCTGTTGTATAAACCCGTCTGGAAAATGGTAGTTGTACAACCCTAGTATCTTCTACATATTTTCATTAAAGAGAGACATCATAAACATTGTCAACTTCATTTCGTATAACAGTGCAAAAAGAAACTGTTATAGACAACTGGCCTACTCATCAACAATGCACTGTTGAGATCATTCCAGTCTGTACAAAATCTGGAACTCTACAATATCCTCTTATAGTAATCCTACATTAATTCTATAGTCAGGAGCTGATGAAGGCTGGGTTTCTTATTAAAAGAATTGAATATACTTCAGCTCCAGCGACCAACCCTTAATAAAATACAAATATATCCAAAACTCAGATGTGTTACACATGAAGAATGATGCATGCACCATTTACATTCGTTTTATACAGCATTCATGTAAAAGCTCTAACTTCTCTCTAAAAACCGATTTATTGCCAAGAAGTCAGCATCTTCTATTATGAGGGGAAACATCTTGCTTGGAAACAAAGGTTGGTGACAAAGCGCATCCAGCTGCAGAAAAGTCTGCCTCAACAAATCCTATCCAACTTAGGCCAATATGAAAGAGAGGATCTTACAATGCTGATGATGCATCATGATAAGCAACATTTTAAAAGGAACACAACTTCCAAAGTAATTCAAACTTCATTGTTATCTTAACATCCACTTTTCCATGTTTGCAGGAGTCATAAGGAATTTGTTGAGGCAGATTTTCTACAAGCAGTTGCTAACAATTACTGGTTTTGAAGCAAGGTCATATTTTCCATGACCTGATATGTTTTTCATGAAAGACTGAAACCAAACAACACTGCTTGTATGATGGTGATGCTTGTTTACAACCATCTCACAACGTTAAGACAAGGGTACACACATACAGTCAAACATACAGTCAAACATATACAATGGGCTTCTTTTGGTTTCAGTCTACCAAATCCACTCGCAAGACATTTGCTCAAAGTGCCACACACTGGGAATGAACCAGAGACCACATGGTGAGGAAGAAAGCTTCTTAACCATGCAACCATGCCAATCCAAATATCATCATCATCATCATCGTCGTTTAACGTCCACTTTTCATGCTAGCATGGGTTGGACGATTTGACTGAGGACTGGTGAAATCAGATGGCTACACCAGGCTCCAATCTGATTTGGCAGAGTTTCTACAGCTAGATGCCCTTCCTAACGCAAACCACACAGAGAGTGTAGTGGGTGCTTTTACATGCCACCGGCACGAAGGCCAGTCAGGCGGTACTGGCAACGGCCATGCTCAAAATGGTGTATTTTATGTGCCACCTGCACAAGAGCCAGTCCAGGGACACTGGCAACGAACTCGCTCGAAAGTCCTTACACATGCCGCCGGCACAAGTGCCAGAAAGGCGTCGCTGGGCACAGGTGCCATCACAATTTCGCTTTTGCTTGCCCCAATAAGTCTTCGCAAGCTGAGTTTCGTGTCCAATGAGGGAGACGACTTTGGCATGGGTGCCAGTCGTCAAATTTAACTCGATTTCGATTTCACTTGCCTCAACAGGTCTTCGCAAGTGGAATGTAATATATATAAATATATAAACGTACACACTTACACACACCAGATTTTTAAACGAAATCTGCCTGCAAGGCTTTGGTCAGCCTGTGGCTACAGCAGGAGACATTTGTTTAAATTCAAAAGCATGTGTAAAGAAACAAACTGCTTAACCACACAGCTATTTGATGGAATTAAACTCACCAATTTCCCAGCTAAAATGCCACAAGTTTCTATATTTGCTGCAGTGTTTGCCCTCGCAATTTCCAAAAACTTCTCTGACAACTGAGAAGGTACCATCATAGTTCGGAGGCCATAAATACTACTGTCAGTGGATCCTATGCTTGTTAAATGATTGATGCTGGGTTTTGTGCTTCGGTCTACTGAAGGTGGAGTAGAAGGACTGAGAAAGTATAAAAAGAAAATAGAATTAAATATACATATTGAAATTACTTTGTGAGGTGATGCTGACAAGATCTAAAAGAAAAAAAGAAAAAATCATGGAAAGAGACAAGCAAAGGTTATGAAAGTTATAAGCTAAGGAGCAAGTGAGAAAAAAATAGGTGGAATGTAGAAGAGGAAATTAAGAAAACATTGCTAATCTACATAAACAACTTAGTTTTTGTCAAGTCCTTATCGTTCAACATAAACAAGCTTCAATGCAGTTGTCTAACCTAGCTACAAATGTTTCCTCAAATCACTCTACCATATAGGAAAAAAGGAAGAATAAATTCGACAAATAATCCAAAATATACAAAAAATGACTAGAGAGTCATGACTACAACATCTCTATTCATAAATCTATTCAATCAAAGCTGATTAGAAGCAAAACAAACACCAACTATAGAAAAAGAAATAATTATTCTTCTAATCAACTGTTTGTGTCAAATATATCAACTATGAAAAAAACTTTATTGCTTTCTTCATCAATAAAGTTTCTAAATAAATATTTTATTATTTTCAGATCATATAATAAAAATTATAAAAACAATACACATAGAACTGGGTATTCAATCAGCAACCTGAGATCTGAAAAGCCTTTCCAAAATGAATGGAATATATTACAGAATAGAATTTGACCAGGAGTTTTTGCTAGTTCCACAGAAAATTCTTTCAGTAAAATAAAATATACTGACTAAACAAGAAATAACTTTTGTTTATTAAAAAAGAATGAAAATGCACAGTATGCAAAGAATGAAAATGCACACAGAGATTACATTTGACACTACTGCAAATTTAGATGTAGTAGTGTGCTTCCCAACCAAATGGTTTTAGGCATAGTACCTTAAGTGTTTAGTCCTGAGCCAATCAAGGCCTTGTGAGTGGATTCATAGATGGAAACTGAAAGAAGATAACTATGTATGTTTATGTGTGTGTGTAAGTGCCTCCTTACCTTGACATCGCACAATAGTTGTAAATGAGCATCACTTTCATACAAATGCAGTCCCTTGTTCCCACTTGGAAAGTATTATCTTGCTTGGAAACAAGTAAAACCTTAAATTCTGTCTGAACCAATGCAAGCATGGAAAAATGGATATTAAAATGACAATGATGATACTTTAACATAACATCACAAATGAGTTAATAATGGAGTCAACAGTACTGACAAAACACCTCCCCTAAAAACTATGGTTTTCTGTCTAACTGGAACCCATTATTATCATTCTTATGGCAAGCTGGCGAAATCATTAGCATGCCAGACAAAATGCTTAGTGGCATTTCTTCCAGCTCTTTAGGGTCTGGACTCAAATCCCACCAAGGTCGACTTTGCTTTCATCCTTTTGGGTTAGATAAAATTAGTGCCAGTTGAGTACTTGAACCACTATAATTGACTAGTCCCTTCCTCCCAAATTTCAGGCTATGTGCCTATAATAGGAAGGGTTATTTAGTCAAACTTCATTAAGGTCAACATTGCTTTCACTCAGAAAGGATGAAAGTAAAGTAGCTGTAGAGTGTGGGAGTTCAGAGTAATCAATTTGCTCCACACCTTGTAGCTAAATCAGAAATCATTATTACTATAAAACTGAATATCCCAGATAATACCATTGCATTGTGGAAGAGTCCTATCTCTTTTACTCTTTTACTTGTTTCAGTCATTTGACTGCAGCCATGCTGGAGCACCGCCTTCAGTCGAGCAAATCGACCCCAGGACTTATTCTTTGTAAGCCTAGTACTTATTCTATCGGTCTCTTTTTGCCAAACCGCTAAGTTACGGGAACGTAAATACACCAGCATCGGTTGTCAAGCGATGGTGGGGGGACAAACACAAACACACAAACACACATACATATATATATATATATATATATACATATATACAACGGGCTTCTTTCAGTTTCCGTCTACCAAATCCACTCACAAGGCTTTGGTCGGCCTGAGGCTACAGTAGAAGACACTTGCCCAAGGTGCCACGCAGTGGGACTGAACCCGGAACCATGTGGTTGGTAAGCAAGCCACTTACCACACAGCCACTCCTGCGCCTATATAGCCTATAGCCATTTAATACACATTTACTACAACGTTCGCCTTTTTGTTTTCCATAATATTATTATACATTATTAAGAAGCAAGTAGTTTTTTCATGCATCTATGGTCTGACCAAATTGGAGATGCATGGCAATATTATTTTAACAGTAATATATAATAATCATCATTGCTGTTTCCATGTCGACTTTTCCATGCTTCTAGGACACAGACAAAATTTGTTGAGACAGATTTCCTATAATTCAATGCCCTTCCTGTTGCTAATTTCATTTGTTTCTATGCAAAGCAATATTTCACCATAACCAGACACGTTTACAAGGAAGACTGGAGATGAACAACTGACAGAGCTGGCATGAAAGTGACACTTGTTTATAACTAACACACATCAATACAAGGATGTACACACACATGTATATATATCGTGTGTGTATATATGTATATATATATATACAGAAAGAGAGAGAGAGAGAGCAACTTTCAGTTTCCATCTACCAAATCCATTCAGAAAGCTTTGGTTGGTTGAGGGCTACAGTAGAAAACACTTGCTATTGTGCCATACAGTGGGAATGAACTTCTCAACCATGTGGCTGCGAAGTGAGCTTCATAACCACAAGCACTAATTATGAAAGAAATTTGTATATACAGTAAGTATATGTGCTCTAAACGGCTATCATGACCACCACTACAGCACAATTGTTTTGCTTTCATCACGTGGTCAAGTACAATTGAAAAATTTCTAATATGATATATTTTGAGAATCTAAACACTTTAACCTTCATGTACCCAAAGCTGATAAAATAAGTATCAATCATGCTCTGGAGTTTTTACAATTAATTGCACATCACCTCACTTCAAAACATGTGATCATTATCATTATCAAGATTTTAATATTCCCATTTCAGTGCTTGCATGGGTCAGATGGAATTCATGAAGACAGATTTATTCAAGCCAAAAGCTCTTCCTGTCATGCAATGTCAAGACAACACACACACACACAAACGTATGTGTGATTGGGCTTCTTTCAGTTTTCGTTCACCAAATACACTCACAAAGCTTTAGTCAGCCTACAGCTACAGCAGGGGACAGTTGCTCAAGAAGCTGCACAGTGGAACTGAACCTGAGATCATGTGGTTGAAAAGCAAACTTTTCAAACACACAGCTGTACCTGTGCCTTGTGCCAATTTGAAAAATCATATAATTTATAGCACAAATGTTAGGTGTTAACAGGCCCAAAATATACCTACAAAATACGTTGACTTAAAATCTACATTCTTCCTTCTATGGAGTCAAAATGAGATCTAAACTGCATAAAACATTGGAACTTTTATCAAATTCAGCAACCAGAATGAAGACAGCCAAAATATTTAAATACTTAAAAGACAAGGAAAGGATAAATATTGGAAGGGTTTTGACTAGGAGAGTTAATCCATTAGACAGTGTCGACACATTAGTTTCTACCTGGAAGCGTTGCTAGAGTTTGCATCAAGATTCTTCTTCAAATCCCGGGGTGGCACTGATGGTTTAACAGTAGATGGTCTACCGGTTTCTGTTGAATTACAGAATGGGGCAAGTTCCTCTGGTTCAGCTAAATGAGATTCAGGTCCTAAATCTACAAGTGGACCTAAAGATACATTTTCTGAGTCTTTGTTTTTAAGAAGCTGTATTTCATCATTTCTATACCGTTCTTCTTGAGCTCGTAACCAACGTTCTTCAGCTTCTTGTTTCAGTTTATCAGCTTGTGCTTGTTCTTCAATACGCTGCTTCTCTTTGATCTCCTCCAGTCGTCTCTTTTCTTCTGCAAGTTCTGCTTGGCGTTTTTTCTGTCAGGGTAAAAGTTAAAATTTAAAAATTCTAAAAATTATTGAAAAATAATGCAATATCCAATATTTACAAGGTTTTACATATATATATATATATATATATATATATATATATATATAATGATAATAATATTAGGAATAAACTCCAAATTTAGAGCTAAAAACTCAATTAAATTCAATCTATCAAAAATTAAAAATTGAATTAAGTTTCACAGTATATGATATATAAATTAAAGAAAAAAAGCAAAGTTCATGAATTCATCCATAAAAATCCAGTCACATATACAAAAAATTAATAAGTAAATACACGATGAATAAGTATAAAATACAAAGTAAAAATCATAAAATAATAATAATAATAATAATAATAATAATAATAATAATAAAACATTATTATTATTTTATTTTATATTATTATTATTATTTTATGATTTTTACTTTGTATTTTATTATACTTATTCATCGTGTATTTACTTATTAATTTTTTTTCTATATTTGACTGTGGATTTTCATGGATGAATTCATGAACTTTGGTTTTTTTTGCTCTAAATTATATATTTATATATACTA
>NC_068982.1:70334520-70335335 GCF_001194135.2 Octopus bimaculoides | reverse complement strand
TGGCACATAAAAGACACCATTTCGAGCGTGGCCGTTGCCAGTATCGCCTGACTGGCCTTCGTGCAGGTGACACGTAAAAGCACCTACTACACTCTCTGAGTGGTTGGCGTTAGGAAGGGCATCCAGCTGTAGAAACTCTGCCAAATTTAGATTGGAGCCTGGTGTTGCCATCTGGTTTCACCAGTCCTCAGTCAAGTCGTCCAACCCATGCTAGCATGGAAAGCGGACGTTAAATGATGATGATGATGATATCTATATATTTATATATATATATATATATATATAGATGGATGGATATAGACAGACAGTCACATAAAGATAGACAGATATATACATACATATATACATTAGTTGTTTGGATAATCAGTTTGCGATCATAATGCAATGGGTTCAATTCCTGGACTGGGCAACATGTATCCTTGAGCAAGGCACTTAATTTCATGTTACTCCAGTCTACTCAATGAAAATAAGCACCAGCTGAGTGCTGGTACAGCTCTCTCTCTATCTCTATCTCTCACCCTAGATATCATACACTGGAAATGCCACTGGGTCAAGGGGTGGGAGAATCAAGAGGGTGTCTTTGTCTGTTTGTGACTACATAAAACAATTAACCAAAGCATGGTACAGGTTACCAAGCCAGACTTGTTTGCAGGTAATGACTGGTTATATATATATATATATATACACACATTGTTGCCAGTGCCCCTGGACTGGCTCTTGTGCGGGTGGCACATAAAATACACCATTTTGAGCGTGGCCGTTGCCAGTACCGCCTGACTGGCCTTCGTGCAGGTGGCACGTAAAAGCACCCACTA
>NC_068982.1:70316173-70334510 GCF_001194135.2 Octopus bimaculoides | reverse complement strand
TCGTGCAGGTGGCACGTAAAAGCACCCACTACACTCTCTGAGTGGTTGGCATTAGGAAGGGCATCCAGCTGTAGAAACTCTGCCAGATCAGATTGGAGCCTGGTGTAGCCATCTGGTTTCACCAGTCCTCAGTCAAATCGTCCAACCCATGCTAGCATGGAAAGCGGATGTTAAACGACGATGCTGATGATGATGACACACACACACACATTTATATATATTCATACACACACACACAAAAGATAAGTCATTAGAGCATAGAATAAAATGCAGTGCCATTCAATTTTAATCTTTCATGAAAATATGTCCAGTCATAGGTTAATACTACCTTGCTTGGAAACAAGTGAGGGTTGGTGAAGGAAAGGACATGTGGCCATAGAAAACTTGCTTCAAAGAATTTTGTCTAACCCATGCAAGCATAGTAAAGTGGATGTTAAATGATGATGTGTATGACTAAGTGAAATGATACAATTTAATACTAACCTCAGCTGTTACTCGTTTGTTTTCTTCAACAACATATTGTTCTGTTAGGTTTTTCTTCAACTTCTCAGCAATTGGAAATACTAGTTTTAATTTCTATAAAACATATAAAGTTGTAAACCAAATATTAACAAAATGTCACGCATTAGCTTCATGGCAAGTTATAGATTACAAAAGGTTTAACAGTTAAACTAATTATTGTTATCTGACAAAAAAGAGGACTGCAGAATATACCCAGGGACACACTCTGCATGAAAATCAAATGATAAAGTTAGTGCTGACAGTCATCTTATAATGAACCTTCATATATAAAGGTGTGTGTGTACATATATGGTTGGAATTTTTAAAAAATCAAAAGACGAAGACGGGTGTGTAAACAACAAACAAATGTATTAGTTTAACGCTTGGGAAGTGAGGAAGTTTTTAACATTTCGAGCCTACGCTCTTCAACAGAAAGGAACACAGAAATAAGCAGAGAGAGAAAATACAGCGCTGGGGGACTACTCTGTTGAACTACAATTTCCAGATGGAGTTTTTGCCATCAATGAAAATGGGACATGCAGACTAGGCTAATTCCAAAATATGAGGAACTTTTGAAGACATAGTGATTGCATCATTAAAACTAGAAATGGAACTGAAGAACATTTTGTGCAATGTAGTAAGTGATTTGCCAGTAATACAGGAAGAAATTAAATTGAAATCGGGAAATGATAAATTATAAAGAAGATTTTTTAAATGTTGTGTAACACGAAAAATATGAGCGGGACAGAGGTTCAAAGCACTATTCATTATGTGATGAGGTATTATTATACGCGCAAAGAGTGGTAATACCTGAAGTACTGCAAAACAGAGTATTAAAAGATTTTCATGTAGGACATCCGAGGATTGTCCGGATAAAGAGCTTTATGAGAAGTTACGTTTATTGGCTGAATATGGACAAGCAAATTGAGAGATTGGTAAAACAGTGTAGGGGATGCACTTTGGCAGCAAGGGCGCCCCCAGTGCAGATTCAGCCATGGCCAAAAACGGATTCGGCATGGTCTAGACTACATGTGCATTTCGCAGGACCAATAAATGGCTCTCATTATATCATTGTGGTGGATAGCTATTCCAAATGGCCTGAAGAGTGTAAATGTCGAAGGCCAACCACAAGTGTGACTACTGACTTCTTGGAAGAGCTGTTCGCTCGTTATGAAGTGCCAGATATGATTGTGTCAGATAATGGTACACAATTCACAGCAAAGGAGTTTGAAAGATCCTGTAAGTCGGTTCAGATGAAGCATGTGTTAACTCCGCCATACCATCCAAGGTCAAATGGGTTAGCGGAAAGATTCGTCAACACATTAAGAGAGCCTTAAGGAAGACCAGACGGGAAATCCTTGAAGATACAAATATGACAAAGTTTTTGCAGGTGTATAGAATAACACCAAATCCAAATGCAGAGTCAGATAGGTCACCCGCAGATTTGATGTTTTCCAGAAAAATTCGTTCTATTTTTGACAAATGGTTGCCGAGCAGGAAACAGAAAATAGAAAATTTGGGAAGAAAAACGAAATTTTTTAACACAGGTGACAAAGTGTATTTTAAAATATAGAGTAACGGAAAACCAGACTGGAAACTAGGAAGTATAACTGGACATCTGGGTAACGTGATGTACATGGTAAAAGGACCAAAATATGAACACAGAAGGCATTTAAACCAATTTAAAAAAAGATATACCAAAAACCAAGAGAGGCGAGAAGAACCAATGGATTTATGGTATGATTGTTCAAGGTCCCAGAACCACAAGCAAAAGCAGAACCAACATGTAGGTTGAACAAGAAAAGAAAACCTACAGAAATGATGGAAATTAATGTTAAGAGAAAAAGATATGCCAGTTTCTCACCGAGGAAATAAAATTGATAAATTCGGGTTTAAAAAACTCAAAAGGGGAAGTGTTGTGTTGACACCCCCAGACGATGAAGTAAGCTAGCCCAATACGTAGATATAGAGAGAGAAGTCTAGATGTTGAGGTAGTTGAGTAGAGGTCATCTGAATGTGCGATATAACACAAATCATCAGTGAAATTATCTTAGTCCACCACACCAAACTAAGTATACATAATAGCCTCTCTTAATAGACGGAAGCTCCAACTTCAGACTGCTACACACCTAAATTCTTATACCGCAACCAATATTAGTCCAGTCAATAACAACAACACAACCAATAATAACAGTGGAATAAGAAGGAAAACATTTAATTGCTGCATTCCTAACTCATGCCTGCTTCCAAGATTTGTCTGTGCAAAAACATGATTTATAAATGTCATGTAGAAACACCAGGCACACACCAAGTAATGGTCCATATTGGCAGTACTACAGATTTTAAGTGTTGTTATGGAGCTCATTTAAATTACTTCACTAAGACAAAATCAAAATTTTCGACCTCATTAGCAATACATAATCTTAAGTTACAAAATATACAACATACACTAACTTGGTCCATAATAAGAGAAGCTCCCCTTTGCAATACCTACAAGGTAGGTAAATGCAAACTATGCATAAAAGGATCACTAATTATTCTGTCTTCCCAATTCCTCAATATTAAATATTCTGATGCTATCTACTCTTGTAAGCATAGATTTTACTCAACTTTTATGTATTTTGATGATTCTGGATAGAGTTGAGAACCAGCTTCCACACCCATTGAAACATTCTAAATACTTAAACCATACTCCCCTCCTCTTACCTTCTACCTATAGAACCATCAGTAACTTTGTTTTACACCACATTGTATCTCCTCTTCCCACTAATCTTCCTAAAACAAACACTTCTCTTTCCTGTCCTCATGCATCTCCATTTATGAAAATGCAGTAAATGTGAATCTCTCTAGTTCTTGCCTTTTCCCTGAAGAAGGAGGTGGTGTCCAATAACAAATATAAATATCTTTTATTTGACTGGACAACTGGATCCCCAGAAACAGCCATCGGATTATTAATACTCAAACTTGGATCAGAAACAAAAAAACAAGATTTGTACAGATTAATTATAGCTTGCAGGTTTAGAGATTAGGATTTGAAAAACACCATGGGGAAGAAAGTAACTGTTCCTAAGTTAGTCTTGACTGAACAAACTTATGACCTTGTCACCTTCTCATATACCTAAGAATACATTTTCTGATATATAGAACGTGTGATTTGGTTGCTATTTCTAGCAACTCATGCAACCACTGGAGCTCCTCCATTATCTGGTGACAGTCCTCAATGTAATGAGAAAAAGAAAACATCAAATTTTTTATCTACATACCTTCTTATTATCAGCAACAACAGCAGCTTCTGAACTTTTATATAAAGGATGTGCTGGCAGCTTCTCCACAAATAACCTGAAGTTAAAAGTAGAAAACAAATTAAAATACTGTGGCAATACTAACTTATAATCGTTAGGAGAAAATGCTGAAGAAATGAAGGAGAATGTCAGTTATTCTAGGGTTATCTTATCTGCTCATCTGTTTGGAGTCAGTCTCAGAAGACTTCACTCAACAAGTTATTGGCTAAAATTTATCTTACTTCAAATAATTTTTTAAATAGCAATTAGTATTAAAATTAAGTGGTGGAATTGGTACAGTGAAAGGCAAAAGTGACTTGTAGTTAGTTCACAACTCTTTATGTTCTCAATTCAAATTTTACCTTTCATCTTTCCTAGTGAAAAGTAAAGTTGAAAATAATATATAAATGCATCACTCAAATACTGGAGATGGTTTAATTGATTTTGCCCTTGTTCAAAATGTATTCATTCTCATTTTAATGTCTACTTTTCCATGTTCACATGGCTCAGACAGAGTTTATTGAGGCAGATTTTCAATAGCCAGGCACCCTTCTTATCACCAACCCTCAATTGTTTCAAAGCAGGATAATATTTCCCCCAATGGCCAGAAATATTTTTGGAGACTATAGGAAATGAATGAGTGACACTCATTTACATCTATTATGCAATGTCAAGGCAAGTAGACAAAAACACACACTATGATTCTTTTCAGTTTCTATCTACCAAATACACTTACAGGGCTTCGGTCAGCCCAGAACTGTAGACATTTACCCAATTGTTAGAAAAATCTGATCTTTTCCACACACATTACATGCCCACTAATATGGACATATGATACATATGAAGGATAAGGGGAAAAAAAGTGCCTTGAGATCCAAATGGAAGAAAACTGCAGAACATGAAGACCAAGGGGAACATAGAAAAAGTGGTAAAATCTGAGCTTGGGATACTAAACCTCTCAAAGCAGATAACAAAAGAATGCAAACAAATGGCAAGACACTGCATTGGAAAGAACCCATCAAACACATGCAAGCATGGAAAAGCAGATGTAACAATGATGCTGATGAATGAAATGCTAATCTCATTGTTAAATGACAGAAACTAGAGGGACAATCTCATTAAAGTTTAGTAATGTGCATTTCTGATCAGGTTCTTAAAATATGTTGTTATTTTAAGTAACTCAAATAAATGCTACTAAATACTATGAAACCAAGTGATTTTGCATTATATAACCAGAGTATACAAACACTTAGAAGATATGCTAACTTTAGCAAAAGGAAAATTTAATACCTTATCAATATAATTACCTTTTGTTGAATTTAGGACTTTTTCTACAAACCTACTTTGTCTATTTGACCAGCACACATATTTGTTGTTGAAAATATTCTAACACCATTACTTATGAAAAACAAACATTACATCCAAGTGAGATGCATTACACATCTGCTTATCATCATCTAACCAAAATTAAGCAATAGTGCTATTAAGCCTCTTAGAGCTCCTGGATAAAATATTACCATGCTACACAAAAACCTTTGCAATAATATTGGGTCATCCCATAAATAATGTGGTTTTTCAATTACATGAACTAAAAGTCAGAGGTGGGCAGGATAACTACCTGCATCAACTTTCTATAAAAGCAGGTAGCAATTTTACCTTGTCTTTATTTTTAGTGCAAGTTTTGAAGAGTGCAGTTTCATTTTAACAGTTATTTTCTCAAAGCTATAATGGAAGTGACAAAAATGCATATTTGGCATATCATGCTTTATGAGTTCAATATAGGCAACAACGCAAGGGAAAGTGCAAGAAATATTAATGCAGTGTATGGGGATCGGACAATAAGCATAAGCCAATGTCAACGGTGGTGCCAGAAATTCCAAGCCGGAAAATATAGCCTAGAAGGTGAGCCTCGTCCTGGAAGATCTGTAGAGCTCAACAAGGACATCCTGCAAAACCTGGTGGAACAAAATCCCATCATAACTGATGGAAAACTAGCAGAGAAGCTTAGATTTAGTCATTCAAGTCAGCACTAGAAGAAAAACAACCATCTTTGGTTTCAAGACAAAAAGTGTTCTTCCATCAGGATAATGTTCAGTCACATACAGCATAGATAACATTCCCAAGGCTGGAATATGCCCACCATATTTGCCAGATTTTTCCTTCATCTGATTATCATTTATTCCGTAGCCTTCAAAATCATTTGGACGGAAAAAATATGAAATCTGTAGATGAGATCAGAACAGTACTGAAGGAGTATTTTTCATCATAGACAACTGAATTTTGGAAGAGGGGACTTGCAAGTCTACCAGATAGATGGAAGAGCATTGTAGAAAATGAAGAAGAGTATATTTTAGATTAAAAAAGAACTTTATCATAATTTTGAAAAATAAAAGTTAAAAAAAAAAGCGCATTATTTATAGGATGACACAATACATTCATTTCTTTTTTTTTTTTTCAAATACTGAGTCTGGAGGTAGGGGGCTGCACCCCTGGCCTTTTCAAGCCCTCCTATACCATAAATGTTCCTCTTGAATCTTTTAAGTCAACACTAGTGAGAAAGATATGAACAGGATGATGTTCTAGAAAAGGGTTTGTCATGGTGATTAGTGTAAGGCCTGGTGAGTAGAGTTAGATGCGAGGATGATGGCAGAGGAGATATGAGTGGGACAGGAATGCCAGAGTGGAGATGGCATAAACCCAGCCAGCTTCAAGAAGCAAAAAGTCATTATAGTAGGGGTAGAAAAGGGAGGGAGAGGAGACAGCATGCCAGTGGACCAGGGGCTGGTGCATATCTATGAGTGACTTTATGCTAATCAGTTGGGTGGCTTCTTTCTGGATGAGATCTAGGACATCTGTATGCAGCAATAGTACTATCCAAGAGGTTTTATCCTGTTACTTGTTTCAATCATTTGACTGCAGCAATGCTGGAGTACTGCCTTAAAGGATTTTAGTCAAAGAAATCACCCCAGGATTTATTCTTTGTAAGCCTAGTAATTATTCTATCAATTTCTTCTGCCGGACCACTAAGTTACGGGACATAAATACACCAACATCGGTCGTCAAGCGATGGTGGAGTGATAAAGACAGATACACACACACACACACATATATATATATATATATATACGACAGGCTTCTTTCAGTTTCTGTCTACCAAATCCACTCACAAAGCTTTGGTCAGCCCAAGGCTATAGAAGACACTTGCCCAAGGTTAAATAAGAAAAAAGTTTTAAAAGAAAAATGAAAAGAAAAATATTATTTTGAAAGTGACATGTTAAAATTTGACAAATATTTCAAAATAATAGAAGCAAAGAGAAAATTTAGAAATATGTAAACTTACGTTATAAACTTTGAATAAAGTATAAAGGCTGGTTCTAAATTCCCTTCTTCGTGATAAACAGCAGCCATTCGTAACATTTCCAAACCAGATCGGAAATACTGCTTTGGTGCAACTGATTTATCAATTGTAACTTGAGATCCAAACTCACACAGAGCTCGTGTACGAGCATGCGGATCATGGATGTTTTCAAACATCATGTAATATGTGAGCTAGTAAACAGAAAAGAAAAAAAATGTATAAGCAATAATAATAATAGTTTTAAGCAATTTAAGTGGGTCGAGGAAAGTTGATTATATCAACCTCAGTGTCTGACTGATACTTAATTTTTTAACCCCAAAAAAGAATGAAAGACACAAATGACATAAGCTGGATTTGACCTCAGAAAGTAAAGAACCAGAAGAAATGTCACTAAGCATAATAACATAAAAACCTGAATAGCTTATTTATTAAAACAATATTAATTGCATAACTCTAATTTCTATTTTTATCATAACATTTCACAACCTCATGTAGCTGTTATAATGTTTTATATATTAAGACATTTCAGTAATGGGCTATTTTATGAAATGTAGAAGTTAAAACTTATTCTCCACTTGTCAAGATTTAACAAAAGTGGTTGTTTCTGGTTTTCAATATATAAAAAGAAATTGTGATGGCACCTGTGCCCAGCATTGCCTTTCTGGCACTTGTGCCCGCAGCATGTGTAAGGACTTTCGAGCGAGATCGTTGCCAGTGCCCCTGGACTGGCTCTTGTGCGGGTGGCACATAAAATACACCATTTTGAGTGTGGCTGTTGCCAGTACTGCCTGACTGGCCTTCATGCCGGTGGCACGTAAAATCACCCGCTACACTCTCTGAGTGGTTGGCGTTAGGAAGGGCATCCAGCCGCAGAAACTCTGCCAAATCAGATTGGAGCCTGGTGTAGCCATCTGGTTTCACCAGTCCTCAGTCAAATCGTCCAACCCATGCTAGCATGGAAAGCGGACGTTAAACGACGATGATGATGATGATAGCAGTCCAATATAATACATATTAAAAATGGATACGACAGCTGAGTAGTTATGGACTAAAGATTACAATTTCAAACCATTTGGTTTGAGTTCACTTTTATTTAATTCAGTCAACTTTCACTCTTCCTCAAAGTGAAATGGTTGGTGAATATATAATAGGAAATCCAACAATAACACTTAAATATCTTATGCAGTAAGAGAATAATAAAAGTAAAGAAAATGTATTGTAAATCTTTACTTTGCTGTTTTACATCCATTTTCTATGTTAGCATTGGATTGACAGAAAGGTTTTTATTGAAGTTGTACAGTGAATGCATTCATGGAACTGAATTTGTTTGATGTGCATCCACACAAAGGAGCCTATATGATGTGGACACTTAGACAAGTGATTCTATACTCATATAAGTGTATCTGAAATATGTGCATTTATACAAATAAGTCTGTATGATATATATGCTCATACAAGTGACTCTGTATATTATATGCTTTCATGCAAGCGAATTTGTATGATATGTGCATGCATACATTATTTTATTCCTGATATTATATGCTTTTTTATGACAGCTAAACTGGGAGGTAAGTTACTATCATTTATTACAGAAAGTTTTCTATGTGAAAACTGCAGCTATAAAAGACCATTCATTGCTTTAGTTGTTCCAATGCATAACTGGAATTGTAGTCATGTCACCATAGAGCTAGTTGCTGCAATAGTTCATTAGATAGTAATAACTGAAGTGGTGTCACTATCAAGCTGCTGCTGCTCCCACCACTTATCTGAGCTGCTAGTAAAAGCCAATAACTTGGTTGTTTGATAAAGTCAGTATAGCTGAGATGTTAGTAAAAGCCTGCCTATCACTGCAGCACTAGTACTGCATAGTTGGTCTGTTGTCTGTGCTGCTACTAATACAACGTTTAGTGACTAGTTATGCCTCTTAATATAACCTGGCACTAAACACTGATTGATCATTAAAAATGTAGAGCTGCTTCTGTAGTTGTCATCAAATAGGTATACTCACAGATTTATTCAAGACCTTTAAATTAAATCCTCAAGTGCATACTATTATCACTGTCATGTCATGAATACAATATTCATTCTTGATGACTGTAGTAAGACAGGAACTCATGACAGTCAACAATTCAACTTTACAATCATATATGGCTCTTTAAATAAAATATTTAATGAAAATCTAAATAATAAACTTAATCAAAATTTGCAACATTCTGAACAGATTAAAAAAAGAAAAAGACCTAAATCTGATCAATAATTTCAATTTTAATACCAAAAAAAGCTAACCTAATATCAGAATCAATAACAAAGCTTAATTAGACAAATTTAGATAAATTTTAGCTTTTTGATACCAACCTCCCCAAGACTGCTTTTAATTCTATGATACAAACTCCCTGTTTTAAAGGAATTCATGCTGATTTATGTTCCAAACAGCTGCATAATAACAGCGAAGTATTTCAATGAATTCTATGTTATTTCCTAAATTCAAACAAAGACTGTGTATTTCAACAGAAACATGGTAAGCTGTCAACATAAAATAAGTGCAGTATATATATATAATAACCAGTATATTCTTTAAACAACTTGAATTTAACACATTTCCACCTCATATCTTCTCAAAATTACTTTTCAATTTAGTGAAACAGTTTTAATAAAATGTGAGAATACATCAAAAATAAATACCAATTATGCATCAACAGTCTTTTCACAAAACACTTATCTGGTGTTCTAGTTGAGACTAATAATTTAAACTTACACCTTTTAACTGTATAATTTGATTCTTTGATATAAATAGGGTAGACACACACAGATATGTCACAGATATTTAAAAGCTAAGTCTTCCTATAGATTATTAAAATGACTTGATTTATATATATATATATATATTAATGTATATATATAAATTATAATTTAGGGTATCTAAGAGATACCACCATGCTTGAAATAGCAACCAAACCTTGACTCTAAAACCACATTAAATGTTCATACAGCACCAGGAGAGAAGACAAAGAGACAAAATAAACTAGCAAAAAATTACTGGATAATTCCAGATCCCAGATTTCTGGCTCTGCATAAGAAATGCTCTGCCTTCATTGGTGGAATATACTCAGATAGCACCACATAAATACAAATATGTATGTGTATATATATATATATCTACAATATATGAATACTTACATATACACAAATATATATGCACGTATGCACACAACCAATTTAAATTGCCTGCCTAAAACTCCTCGTGCGATATGGTAAAAAATACCACCACAGTGAATATAATGACGATATATATATGTATATATATATAGTTTTACATATTTGTATTAGTTTCTTTCTATGTCCCATCAGTGAGGCCAAACCTAATGACCTATGCTTACCTTTACTTTCAATTCATGACGCTGTATGGTTGCCCCTTTTTAAGATTGCAGCCCTCTTTACCAATACCAAACAGGGATGCACAACATCAAAGTACAATGGAAAAACATCTCACTTTCACCAAGCTCACCATTCCCATTCAATCAAAACCAACAGGGCAGTGAGAAAATGAAATATGCCAACACTGCTACAGTATATCCTATACAATAAATCACTGTATTTTACAATGCAGTGTGGTCTATATTTAGAGGCATATCTAGGACACTGGGTCTAGCACTGCACCAAGCCATTCAAACCCAATGGAAGAGAGCCTCTATATCAGTGGCTTTCAACCTGGGTCCATATATGATTTTGTTGTTGAAGTTCATGTAATAAATTGATTAATTGAAGCTAGCATGCTCCACTGGATTGGTAATGTCAGTGTGCATGCATGACAGAGTGTAAATGACTTAAGAGGAAAACTGGGTACTGGAGGCATCAGATGTTGTGTGCAAGAGAGAAGACTGCACTGGTTTGGTCATGTGAAGCGAATGGAAGAGAACAGCTGCATAAAGAAGTGCTGAGCTCTAATTGTGGAGGGTACCTATGGAAGGGAGTAGAACCAGGAAGACGTGGGACAAAGTGGTGAGAAAGGATCTTTGGATGTGGGCCTCACTGAAGTAATGACAAGGGACTGGGAGAGGTGGCGATTTGCTGTACTTGATAAGACACATCAAGCTAAGCAAAATCGCTGTCTTCCACATGTACAGGCTTGTCCTTTCAGGTGCTGGTGCCACTTAAAAAGCACTTGTGTTAGTGCTGCATTAACACATCCGTACCAGTGGTAGGTAAAAAGTACACTGCACATTCTGTTAACTGGTTGGCGTTAGGAAGGGCATCCAGCCGCAGAAGCCATGCCACAACAGACAGTTGGAGCTTGGACCCTGCTAGCCAGCTCCATGTCAATACCATCCAACCCATGCCAGCATGGAAAACGGGCGTTAAACGATGGTGATATATACAAAATATTTTAATTTTTTTTACAATTCCTAATAATATTTAATTATAATACCATAGTATCTTATATATATATATATATATATATATATATATATATATATATATATATATATATATACAACGAATTGGTATGAAGGTCCAGTAATGAAAATAGGAATCAAAAGGGTCCATAAGCAAAAAATGGTTGAGAAACACTGATTTATATATTGATCGTGCGTTCTGGGAGGAATACGAGTTAAATCTCCATCATACTTGAGGGTCTTACAAACAGATGGCACACTGGATAATATGATCCTAAATACACTGTTTGTGGAGAAGAGAGAGAGTACGGGTTAGTTGCAGTTAATAGGTTTTTGTTCAGAGGTTTACTTGATCAGGGACGGCATGATACGAAACAATATAGAGTTATTTCCCTTGGAAGTTTATTTACACTATTCTTCCATAGGGTGAAACTTGAAATTCGAGGTTAATGGTCATGGTCTGCGTCAACAATCTATAGACAACCTAATAAGTTCGGTGGTATTTATAGGATAATTCAATAAGTTGAAGTCCTGTGAAGAATATACAATCTAACGTTCGAGGCTTGGTCCAGCGTCTGTGACGGGGTTAAAGAGAGAAAGTCGTGTTGTCGTTTGGGCTGTTAATATAAAAACAAAAAATGGGAAGAAATTGAAATGACGTTACAGACACGGTGCGGAGCAATTAGAAGTTTGTAGAGCAATGTGAACAAAGAGGTAACTAAAAATGTGAAAGGAGAAAATAAAAAAGAACCAGAGCATTAAATAATCGGAGGTGACAATATTCACTTAGACAAAATGTTTATAAATAATTTGCAATAATGGTCAGTTTGGGTTATTTATTTCTAAGTTGTAAGGAAGACATTATTAAAACAACTTTTGTCCACAGTGGATACAGTAATGACATTTCAGGTTTGACATTAAATCACAGTATAAGTCTGAAAGGTTTAAAATGGTTTAAAATTTTGCATACCTCTGAGTATGCAAAAAGGTACAATTAACGAAGAAAATTGGGTTAATGTTTACATCTTGATCCGGAAATGATAATACAAAAAAATATTGGTAAATTGTACGTATAGAAGTGTGTTGGTTATCAAGTTACAGAAAAAGCGACGAAATTTAACACTTCATAATAGACAATACTATTAAGAACTATATGGAAATGTAATCATTTATAAGGGGTAAAATCACTTTCACGATATAAAATAAGTTTCATGCCAAAATTTACATACATACATACATACAAACATATAACTAGAAGACTAGAAAAGCTTACGCTAATTTGTGATAATGAAAAATATTTATTTAAGAATATTTATAATAAAAATTTCGTGAAATCTTGCTTTCAGAATATCTATTTTACAGCTGTATGTGTTTTTTAAACGTAAACACCAGTCTTTTTTTCTTATGTTCATGTTATCAGTATTAATTTTAAAAACGCAGTTACGGTTTCAACTGCACATCTTTGATTTATTCACACTTCTGCTACTCTATGGCCTTTTCTAGGAAAATAAATAATTACAAGACGTAAACATACCGTAACCATTCTGTAATGAATAATTCTTATTCTCGCTTTCAAACAATTGGTTGTGAATGATATAATTGTCCCAACAGGAAAGTAACTTCTACGTTAAAGTATGTTGATTATCTATTCTCACTTATAAGCGGAAACAATGACACGTAATTTCCCCAAAGTTAATAATATCTATTCATTCATACGAGTCCTCTCAATGATTCATATCTGAAGTCACACGATATAATGATTCAAGAGGAAAACCACAACTGGAATAAGTACAGGTTTGGATATTAAATACAATCTAAAACTATTGAGGTACATATAATAGCCAAATCTCTAAATTTATCAAAGGAATCTAGCGAGCATAAGATATTTATAAAATTTACAATTGTAACTACCGTAAGAAGTTTCCAGTAGAAAAAAACAATATAAAGTGGGTGTGGCAGATATTTACCCATTCACACTATATCGAACAGTTTAGTCTTTAAATAAACCTTACCAGTCACTTGGCTTCTGTGAACAACTGGATAAAGTTTTGTAGAAATATGATCTTGCGATATTTGTTTTTTTCTTATTCTTCATTAATCTAGTGATTCCACCTCGATATATGTAAATATTCGACCAACGTTGCTGACTCTTTTAGAATTGGGAGTTAGGATGAAACATATAAACATTGACGGAGCCCTGAATATGCATCCCATTCTAAAGTTATTGCTGCTAAAGATAGTAATGACAGTCAGACTAAATAGTTGACACAATATCAAATTCCATTCCTATCTGTTCTATCCCAACACAAGAGTTTACTTGGTTGTCATTCGTCCAGAATAGATATCAAAAATACTAACAATAAACTAGATAAACAACGAAAGAATTAATTCTAGATTTGCTTAAACCAGTCAGAAGTAAAGACTGTAATTCATGAATGTATATCTGAGACCCAATTATCCAAGACATTGAATGAAAACTTTTCCAAATTACACGGTCTAAATAAAATATTGGACATCTCAAGGGGAAAATGATGTTTCGCTTTGTTTTTTTCTTTTTTCTAAATAAAATATATCACTATCAGAGTGATGACAGAACATAAAACTTATCTTTTTTTTAAAAAAGGACTAAAGCAATAAATAAAAGTAGCAATTTTATTGAGTAAAAACAAGTATAAAAAAATTATAAGTTTGCCCCGAAATATCCCAAGTGTTTATAAAATTCAAACTTTCTAAGAAAATAATTGGCTTCTTTTTTATGTTACAATGTATTTCTCCAGAACTTGGAACCTTTTTGCAACATTGGATATGGAGATTTCTGTCATTCTAGTTAACGGAGGGGGGAGGCTGTAGTTTTTTTGGGTTTTTTCCCCCCTAAATATATATTTAAAGTTTGGAAACTTAAGAATTTTACATTAAACATTTATCGAAATATAAAAGGTAAATAATGTTCCTAAACACTTACATCGGTTCGGTTTAATGTTGACAACTTGTTCCCCACAATATATTTTTTTCTTTCAAAATAATATTCCAATTCTAATAGACTAATTCCAAGAACGGTCGACTCGTTCCTTAGTCTGTTGGTCGCCGAGTAATTAGTAGGTTCCCGGACGAATCATGGAGAAAGAATCGTTGGTTGAATTCAAAAACTTGGTTCTGAACATGGAAAGTTTTATTTAGGAAATGACATAAAATAAAATAAAATAATCAATTGAAATGCTAATTTATTTCATGAGTGTTTTCTCCTTTTTCAATTGTCATATTAAATATAAATATAAACATAAATACGCATAAATATTTCAGAGTTGCCATAATACTTACAATCTTCGTGTAAAGTTCATTACTTTACATCGTTTCGTAAAATGTTTATTTCAAA
The DNA here is from genome assembly GCF_001194135.2 of Octopus bimaculoides. Taxonomy (NCBI): domain Eukaryota; kingdom Metazoa; phylum Mollusca; class Cephalopoda; order Octopoda; family Octopodidae; genus Octopus; species Octopus bimaculoides. Next base: position 70,319,603 of record NC_068982.1, on the reverse strand, counting down.
TTTTAAATTCTACAATACACTAAGAAATATATTTAAAAATTTTTCTTACGAAAAACTATAAATATGGGGAGCCGAATTTTACTTTAAACACTTGTTATCATATCTACGTTTCAGTTTGATTGAATCATCAAATGAGTATCATTTTTAGCCGCCATCTTGAATTAGTCATTCAGATATTTCATCTGATATTTATTTAAGTTGACTTCACACACTTAAAATGTGCTGTTTTAATTATTTAAAAATAGTCATCATATAAAATACATGATTAAGAAATTTTGTTTATACGAAAATTATCATGAAGCTCTCTGTTTGTAATCTTCATATTTGTAAAAGTTTATGTCAAAAATTTCTGAATCAATAAGTTTCATATGTCCTTTGAAAATATTCTTTAAAAATAAATAAGTTTGGTTTTGAATAGATAGTAGGTTCTCTTTCTGAACAATCTTTCAAAATAAAGAAAGGATTAAAATTTTTTTCTTCTTTTCACAGATCTATAACAATAATATTTTGTTGATATACTTAGTGATTTGATTTAAGCTTCCAAGCTCAAATTTTGGCGGAATTGAATACAAAAAAAAAAGTGAAATAATTTATAGTCCTTAAGCAAAATGTTTCCTTTAGTATTAGGAAATAGGAGAATTATGAAAAAAATTCAAAACTGCACATAAAAAAATACAACAAAGACAAAATTTTTGCCATGTACAAATGATTTCTTCTATGCTAATAGAAGTAGAAACCATTTTACAAATACAAAAAGTTTTACTTAATGTAACTTCTAACAGAAATTCTAGAGTAAAGTGTAAGTGAGACACCTGAATATCAAATAAAGAACAAAAGTATCTGAAGTATTTCATACCCCACCTCCAGCCTATCTTAGAAGCAAACTTTGAACAGTTGTACATATAAAGTGGCCTTTTTCATATTTGCTTAAACAACTTTGCACATATGTACACACACACATATACACATTTTGTTCTCTCTTTATCCACCGTTTTATTATTGTATTGGATTTTTTAAAATTCAATCTGTACTTGGAAAAACCAACAAATGATTACAGCTTTAATTGATTTTAACATGCTACTCTTCTTTGCATATATAAAACAAGAAAACATTGCATCACACTCTTCTTAATCTTGAAAACTTGCAACCAGAGGCTTCACAATCACTCCAAATATTGGATCTCACAATCTCTGAAGAACATTCTGGCTGAAAGCACATTCCTAACATAGTTAGGACTACATCTCAATGGCTAACCCTTCCTTCTAGAGCTAGAAGATATTTCATCTTCTCCCAACAATCAGTGACACTACAAAACTTAGGTGAGACCTACAATAGAGTATTGCTACTGCTGCTGTTGCAAGTGCAGATGTCCTAAACCACTCCCCACAAAAAGACTACCCCCTTCACTGGATTAAACTCATAGACATGTGGTGCATAAATTGTCAAGTAAATGAGAGGCATCTTTGCCTCCACTGATTCAGTTGCAAAGTGTTCAGTAAAGTTATTTGGTTGCAGACCTCTTTTGAGTCTTTTATTATCACTGGGTCACACATTGTTCCCCAATGGTAACATTGATTTCAAGGCCTTCCCAGATGAGTGACTGGTTATTGAAAGACATTTATAGATTGTAAATTTATTCTGTGCAGTTACCTATCGGTATAGTGGTCATTTGCAAACTCCAGAGGTGACACTTTCATTTCCCCTTAGCCCTCATGTCACACAGTTCTTAATGTTTGAGTTGGGTCACACCCTTCCAATTGCTATACATCCGTAATGCATCTTACGGCTGTGCCTGTCACCTGTATGGTGAGGAATCCTACATTGGGGAGTAGTAACGACTAGGGTAGGGTAGCTGACTGCTTATTGTGATCATTCGTCTTTTGGTTTCTTGTAGCTTTGCTCTCTTTTACAAACCCAGTGAACATACATATATTTCCTATTTCAAAGAAATTTGAACAATAGATATAACACCCAAGTCAAAAAGATTCTCAACAATTCAACTTCTCTGGTTGACATTAAGACACCCACCCCCAATAGGGGCCTTAATTCCCACATTTTAGAGCTCCATGACATCCATTTTTCAGGAGCAAAATCCTTTTAACAGGTTCCATAAGACTGGAATTTTGGATTCTGCGCATAAAAATCAGTAGTATGGGATACATGTGTCATGATTAGAATTTTTTTAAGGTGTGTAAAGAGGAAAAGAACCCTCATCTGCAATTTTGATGAAATTCAAATCATAGATATTCCAGCTCATTAGAGAAAATGTAACAGAAAAGTCTAATTCTTCAATTGCATGTAACACAGGCAACGCCTGGTATCTCTGCTAGTCTACTATATTATTCTGCTACTCTTCATTCTTTAAGTTGTCAGTTGTCACTTTCCTCTCCCATGAACCACTTCTATTGATGTTCATTCCTCAATCTTATCATAATACCCTCACTCATGGCTCCACCAACCACAGCTTCACCCTTGTTCCTATTCACTTTCACTCTCCCCTCCAATACTCTTGCAGCCTTTACATTTACACATCTACCCTTCCTGATTTTCTTCCCCCACACTTACTTCTATTCATTTTCTTGTACCTTGAGGGTACACCCTGACAACTTGTTTTCACCATCTTTAATCTCTCTTTCCAGCTCTACTCCAATTACTTCCACCCATCCTTATATGATGTGGAATTGCCATGAATCCCCTCTTCTACAGGAAGTCTGTTCCTGTTCCTTCTATCATACTTTAACCTCCCAACACCTAGCATAAAACCACCTCCCTCTCTACTATATTCCTATGGACCATGGTTGAGAACCACTGATCAGCTGTATCATCATTACTACCCTGCCACTCTCCCCTCCCATGATTTCTTCTGCATCCCCCTACCTCCCCGTACTCATACATCATTGTCACCTCTTACTCCTTATCTACCATTCACTACATCTAACCTTCAACCCTACCCAAGCTTTACAGTTGCTACCTGCTTCCCTTCCCTCTCAACCATTCCCCACTCTCTCACTTCCCATAGACTCTTGCAAACTCACCCACTCAAACTCCAAGTTTCTCAATCCCCACCCACTTCTCCTCTTGTACTCTGAGGGGCCACCTTGACACCTCATTACTAGCATTTTATCTCTTTCCAGCTCCACCTGACTATTCCCCCTTTCTCTGTAGCCTCTCTTTCTTTCATACTTTAACCCATCGTCTAGTATAAAGCTTCCCCCTCCCACCCTAACAGCACATAGTCTTGCAAACTGCATGCCAATCTAACTTGCATTGGTGGCACACAAAAAAGCACTTAGAACATGTTATAAAGAGGTAGGTGTTAAGAAGGGCATTCAGCAGTTTCTCCCTCTACCACTCTCTCTCTTCCCCTCGTTCTTCCTCTTTACTACTACGTATCTCGCTTTACCCCTCTCGTTCTTCCTCTGTTACTACT
>NC_068982.1:70315575-70315857 GCF_001194135.2 Octopus bimaculoides | reverse complement strand
GTATACAAATTTAATTTGCAGTCCATGGGAAGAGCTGTTTTAACGATGCGTCCTGCCTAGCTCTTCGAAACGCCAGTGTTAAAACGGAGGTAGCTGATGAAGTAGAATGTTCTCTATGTGGCTTGTATGTTTTCTCGTCTCTATTTTGTTTGCAACGTCCTGTACCCAGATATGCACTTATACATACAGGTGGATGTCGGTATGCACATACCTGTACGTATATATGCATATACTCATTTACTATTTGTATATATATATATATATATATATATATATATATAT
>NC_068982.1:70312782-70313648 GCF_001194135.2 Octopus bimaculoides | reverse complement strand
TATATATATATATATACATATATATATATGTGTGTGTGTGTGTGTGTGTGTGTGTGTGTATTATATATACATGAGTGTGAGTGTGTCTCTCTCTAATCTCATTATTACTAATACAAGTGAAGGGAGTGACAACCTCATTCTTATCAATGGAACAAATTTTACATCATAATAGTTTTACAGTGACTCTTATCATTGTGACTATGCTGTCATGTTAAGTGAATGAAATATATGTATTTTGACTCATGAATATGCATGGATTCAGAAGGATTGTACTGTTTTTTTTCTATCAGTGTGTCTGAGAAAGAATTCTTAATTTAGAAAGGTAAAAAGAATGCACAAAATTGGAGTAGTATATTTTAAAATTTTCACAGCTACTGTGCAGGCATAACTGTGTAGTTAAGATGGTTGTTTCTTAACTGTTTCTTAACTATGTAGTTTGGATACATACCACTTGGACATGTATCTTCTACTTTAGGTCTGGCCAACTAAAGCCTTGTGAGTGGATTTCCTGGTGCAGGCTGGAACATTACAACAGTCTTGTCCAGGCTAATGCTAAGTCCAAATACCTTGCAAGAAGCAGAAATGCAATTCATGAGTATTTGCATGTCATCCACTGTATGAGTGACTAAGTCACAGTCATCTGCATAAAGGAGGTCACGAATAATAGGCTGGAAAACCTTTGAATTGACAGCAAATCGGCAAAGATTAAAGAAGCGGCCAGAAGATCAATATCTCACATATATTCCCAGAGAGCTAACCTTAGCAAAAGCATGAGTAAAAGCAGCAGCAAAGTACAAAGAAAAGAGAGTTGGGGCAAGGATGTCACCCTGCTTGACACCATTCTCTACAGGAATAGGTCCCGCCAT
>NC_068982.1:70310542-70312569 GCF_001194135.2 Octopus bimaculoides | reverse complement strand
CTCCATCCCATCATGAAATGATTTAATTTAAAGTGATCTGGACATCCAAGTTTGCCAAGTATTTTCCATAGAAAGGCCCTATTTACAGTATCAAAGGCCTTTGTTAAATCAATGAATACCTGGACAAGATCCATATTCTGCTCATAGCACTTTTCCTGCATCTGTCTTGCTGTGAAAATCATATCCATTGTCCCTCTACCAGATCGGAAGCCACATTGTGATTCAGATAGGACATCATTTACGAGACACCCATTCAGACGGGTAAGAAGAATATTTGCCAAAACCTTGCCAGCAGCTGATAGTAGAGCAATACCTCTGTAGTTACCACACATTGTTCTGGCTCCTTTTCCTATATATAGAGGAAAAATAATTGCATCCTTCCAGTCCTTAGGGATTGCACCATTCCTTCAGACTGCACTAATAAGTTCATGAAGGGACTGTATGATGTAATTACCCCCAAATCCCAAGACCTCAGCACAAATTCCATCCTTTCCAGGTGCCCTACCAAGATTCAATTTACTTATTGATGTCATTACTTCATCTATTGAGGGCGAGGAGTCTAAGGAGCCAATGATAGGTCTTTGTTTCATAGTATCAATTACTATGGTTTAGGAGTTCAGAGAAGTGTTCGATCCAGCCACCTGTGATTTCTGTTGATTTAGTAAACAGAGTGGAAGTTTCCTTGGAAAGCAAAGGAGCTGATGTAGAGCTCTTAGGTCCATAAGCTCGCTTCATAAGATGGTAAAGCTTCTTGCTGTCATTTGCATCAGCAGCAGCCTGAACATCACAAGCAAGGTCCTCCCACCAAGTGTCCTGCATCTTCCTGAGAGATCGCTGCAGTTGTGATTTTACACTGTTATAGCGGGCAAGTGCTAGACTTCACTGCACAGTAGACAGTTCTCTGTGTAGCAGTACACAGTGGGCATGGTGCTTTACCACCAATAGTCGCTGAACTTCAGCATCATTCTCATCAAACCAGTCCCTGTGTCTGGCAGTAACATATCCCAGTGTTTCGGCTGCACATTGAAAAACCTGATCTCGAAAATCCTCCCATGCTGCAGCAGTTTCAATGCTGGACAAGTGAGTCTGAAGCTCTTTCCTAACCACAACATCATATACCTTGCGGACATTTAGACGGCGAGGAATGCTGACTGGTCCTCTTCTCTCTTTCATTCTAATCACCATTCAGAACTTTGCTTGCACCAGACTGTGGTCTGTCCAACATTCTGATCCATGAAAGGACTTGACATTACAAATGTCATAAATGTCACGCTTGCGGATGATGACATAATCCAGCAAGTGCCAAACTTTGGACCTTGGATGCATCCATGTTGTTGTGTGATCACCTTTGTGCATAAAACGAGTGCTTGCGATGTAAAGCCCATGTTCTTCGCAAAGCTCCAGTAGCATGAGACCATTGCTATTCATTTTTCCTACTCCAAAACATCCTAGAGAGTTCCATGTTTGCCAGTCTGTTCCAACCCTGGAATTAAAATCCCCCAGTAGAATGACTTTATCAGAATTGGGGATTTTTCTATGTATTGCTCTCAGCTGGGTATAAAAGATTGTTTTATCTTTATCACAGCTAGTCAAAGTAGGTGCATAGGCACTTATTAGAGTAGCAAACTGCTTACCTTTCAAGTGCAACCATAGCGTCATTATACATTCATTTATAGGAACAGGCAGCTCTTCCAACTTCTTAAGGATATCAGATTGGACTGCAAAACCAACACCAGCCTCTCTGCACTCCTCCTTCTGCCTTCCTTTCTATATTAGTCTCTGAGAGTGCAGCTATATCAATTTTATAATGGTTCAGCACACAAGCAACAAGTGCAGTGCGTCTTTCAGGCCTACAATCACTCTTGTTGTCCAACGGAATGCACACATTCCAACATGAAATGTTTAAGTTCCGTCCAGATTTTATAAATAAAAGACTCTTTGTTTTTCGAGCACAGGGTGGACATCTGTCAGTCGCGCTAAACTGACCAGATATTGAAAGACAGGCAATTTTTGGTTCACCTTTTCTA
>NC_068982.1:70307564-70309395 GCF_001194135.2 Octopus bimaculoides | reverse complement strand
GGGATACGTGCTCTCTCAAAAGTGTCGATCCCCTCCTTAACCTGCTACCTCCATCCGTGGCGATGACAGGCATTGCTCTCCCAGTCAGTGTCCTGCATATCACAGGCCTTTAATGAAGACTTGACACAGTCCTTAAATCGCAGCCTTGGTTTCTGTCGGAGTCTCCTTCCATTCACAAGTTCTCCATATAGCATCTGCTTAGGAATCCTGCTATCCTTAATTCTAATAAGGTGTCCAGTCCAACGTAAAGGTGCTTGTGCACCATTGCCTCAATACTCAAGATATCAGCTGTCATCGGAACCTGTGTGTCTGGAATTTTTGAGGTCCAGTCAACATTGAGAATGTGCCTGAGACATCTCTGATGAAAGCATTCAAGGACCCTTACCTGACGTTTGTACAGGGTCCATGTCTCACATGAGTAGAGGAGTGATGTCAGTACACATGCACTGTACACAGCAACTTTTGTTTGCCTTGCGATGCCATGCTGGGACCAGACACGAGACTGAAGAGACCGGAAGGAATTAGTTGCTCTCTGCAACCTGAAAGATATTTCCTCATCCAGGGAGCAAGAAAGGCTGAGTGTGCTGCCTAGGTAGACAAACTTGTCTACTACCTTCAGAATTGTTCCTTCAACCAAGATAACTGGTTTCACATATGGATTTCCTGGTGCAGGCTGGAACATTACAACAGTCTTGTCCAGGCTAATGCTAAGTCCAAATGCCTTGCAAGAAGCATAAATGCAATTCATGAATATTTGCATGTCATCCACTGTATGAGTGACTAAGTCACAGTCATCTGCATAGAGGAGGTCACGAATAATAGACTGGAGAACCTTCGAATTGGCAGCAAATCGGCGAAGATTAAAGATTATACGTTTATTTATAGGAACAAGGAGCTCTTCCAACTTCTTAAGGATATCAGATCGGACTGCAAAACCAACACCAGCCTCTCTGCACTCCTCCTTCTCCCTTCCTTTCCAAAAAAAGGCGTATCCACCTCCTACTTCCTCAAGCTGACCATCACCTTCTATACGAGTCTCTGAGAGTGCAGCTATATCAATTTTATAATGGTTCAGCTCACGAGCAACAAGCGCAGTGCGTCTTTCAGGCCTACAATCACTCTTGTTGTCCAACAGAATGCGCACTTTCTAACATGAAATGTTTAAGTTCCGTCCAGATTTTATAAATAAAAGACTCTTTGTTTTTCAAGCGCAGGGTGGACATCCGTCAGTTGCGCTAAACTGACCAGATATAGAAAGACAGGCAATTTTTGGTTCACCTTTTCTAGAACCTCCCCGGTCTCCGGTTGAGCAGTGCCCTCTCCAATGGAGCTGCTCAGACACCCATGCAGCAACCGAATCCTATCGCTGTCTTGGGCGACAAGGAGACGACTTTATATCTAGCATGGGCCGCCTACGTGCAGGTCGCTGACTACATGCTTCCAACCTGTCAGGTCTGCATGCTGCACCACCTTCCCATCACTGCAGGACTCCCAAATAAAAAAAAAAAAAAAAAAAAAAAAATATATATATATATACTAAAAACGAAGAAAATATATACTAAAAATAAGTTAAATATATACTAAAAATAAGATAAATATATATAGGGGGGAAAAATGCACATATCGAACAGAAGTCGGCAATGCCTGTGCAGAGTTTTAGGTCCAATAAGGCTTGCACAACACCTCATAGACCCTCCCCACTTTATTGACATTATCCAGAGACAAGCCGGAGCAAGATGTCTGGTGCCAATATAAGTCGCAGGCTCAGGGATGTGGGAGCGCCATGATCTCTAGCACAAACCAAAGATCCCCAAAATGTCCAATGCCATTC
>NC_068982.1:70302677-70307519 GCF_001194135.2 Octopus bimaculoides | reverse complement strand
ATATATGAGTGTGTGTGGCTGTCTATTTTTGTCCTCCTGTCACCATCTAACAACAGGTATATTATGTACGTTGGTCTGTTTACATCCGTCATAACTTAGCAGTTTGGCAAGGAAACTTATTAGAATAAGTACCAGAATTAAATATAAAATTAAACAATCAGGTCCATTTCGTCAATCAGAATCCTTCAAAGCAGTTCTTTAGCATGGCCTGAGTAAAAGAAGTAAAAGATAAATCTGAGATTAATAAATACACTTTTGATTGTATGAATGGTTTTAAATGAGTTTAAGAGATAATACAAAGTTAAGATGGTCCCTAATTTCAATCTCAAGTTTACTATATATGTATTGTGAAGATATTAATGAAATTTAGAAGAAAAAGATGAAAATTGACAAAGCAGTTGGCCTAAATAAATAACGATTTATATTTATGGTACTGCAGCCACAATTAAAATTCGAAATACTGGCAGGTCTAAGGGAGATAACGTATATTGTATATTGTCTGATATTATCGTTACAGGAACTGCTAATAAGGCGATGATAAGTTAGTTACAGTTATTTAAGAATGTACAGGTATTTAAAATGATACAATTTATTGAAAGGTACTGGAAAATAACAAATAATTTTAAAGTTTACTATTTATAATAAGTTAAATGTACTAGGACCTTAAAAAGAAGTACAAGGGCTTTAGACAATTGTAATATTTTTAAAAAATTGTAATGAGAATTAAAACTGTATGTAACTAATACTTGTGACATGAGTGTGTGTATGTGTGTGTGTTGTGTAAAATAACATCATTATCATTGTCATCATCATTTAACGTCCGTTGTCCATGCTGACATGGGTTGGATGGTTTGACCAGGGCTGGCAAGCTGGAAGGCTGCACCAGACTCTAGTCTGATTTGGCATGGTTTGTACAGATGGATGTCCTTCCTAACACCAACCACTCCAAGAGTGTAATGGGTGCTTTTACATGCCACTGGCATATGTGCCCTTTGCGTGACACCAGTATCTGCCATGACTGCAATTTTACTTGGCTTGATGGGTCTTCTCAAGTATGACATTATACCAAAGGTCTCAGTCATTCATCATTGCCTCCACGAAGCCCAACACTTGAAAAGAGCGTTTTATATGACACCAGCATCAGCCATGATGATTTCACTTGGCTTGACAGGTTTTCTCAAGCACAGTATATCACCAAAGGTCTCAGTCATTAGTCATTGCTTCTGTGAGGCCTAAAGTTCAAGACCATGCTTCACCACCTCATCCCATGTCTTCCTGGGTCTACCTCTACCACAGGTTCCTTCCACAGTTAGAGATTAGCACTTCTTTACACAGCTGTACTCGTCCATACGCATCACATGACCATATCAGCACAGTCATCTCTCTCTCTATATTATTATTACTGTTAGCACACCAGGCAAAATGCTTAGCAGCATTTCACCAGTCTGCACATTCTGAGTTCAAATTCTGCCAAAGTCAACTTTGCTTTCATCCTTTCAGGGGTCTATAAAATAAGTACCAGTTCATCACTGGGCTGATTATATTTACTTACTCCTCTCCAGAAATTGCTGGCCTTGTACCAAAATTTGAAACGAGTATTATTAGTATTATTATTATTATCATTATTATTATTATTATTATTATTATTATTGTTGTTGTTTTGTTGTTGTTGTTGTTGTTATTATTATTATTAATATTTTTGTCTGTCTTTATGTTCTGAGTTCAAATTCCACCGAGGTTGACTTTGCCTTTCATCCTTTTGGGGTTGATAAATTAAGTACAAGTTGAGCGCTGGGGTAGATATAATCAACTTATCCGATCCCACAAAATCTCAGGCCTCATGCCTTTAGTAGAAAGGATCATCATCATCATCATCATCATCATCATCATCATCGTCATCGTCGTCGTCGTCGTCGTCGTCGTCGCCGTCGTCGTCGTCGTCGTCGTCATCATCATCATCATCATCATCATCATCATTATCATTATTATTATTATTATTATTAAGGTGGTGAACTGGAAGAATCATTACTGCACCAGACAAAATGCTAAACAACATTTCATCCATTTTTACATTCTGAGTTCAAATTCCACCAAAGTTGACTTTGCCTTTCATCTTTTCAATAAATTAAGTGCCAGCTGAGCACTGAAGTCAATGTAATTGACTTACTCCCACCCCCAAAGTTGCTGGCCTTGTGTCAAAATTTGAAACCATTATTATTATTCAATAGTCTTATTTTTATAACATACTTTCACTGCACTTTCACACACAGCTCTGTGTGCCTTGGGTATGTGCTGTAGTTTGCTGTGATGCACTTATGGCTACTGTATTGAAAGTGTTTTACATAGGATATGTGCAGTGCCTAATAGTACTATTTTCTGTATGTTATATATATTTGTTAGTCCTGGTGTTTTTGTTATGTATTTGTCTGAATATTTTTTAATCATACCTTATGCACCTACTATGATAGAAATTGTTTCTGCTTTTAGACTCTACATTCGAGTTACCTCTCTTTCCAGGATTTGTATTTTGAAAGTTTCTTTGTTTCTCATAGAGAAATGTCATCTGTTGGTATTGACACATCAATTAGAAAACATTTTTTCTTCATGATCTCTGACAATTATATCTGGCCGAGTCTTCTCATGCACAGCATATTTCCAAAGGTCTCAGTCACTAGTTATTGCCTTGGTGAGGCCTAATGTTCGAAGGCCGTGCTGCACCACCTCATCCCGGGTCTTCCTGGGTGTACCTCTTCCACAGGTTCCCTCAACCGCTAGGGTGTGGCACTTTTTCACACAGCTATCCTCGTCCATTCTCACCACATGACCATACCAGCACAATCGTCTCTCTTGCACGCCACAACTGATGCTTCTTAGGTTCAACTTTTCTCTCAAGATACTTACACTCTGTTGAGTATGCAAACTGACATTACACACACTGGTTTCATTCCTCGAGAGCTTACACATGTCTTCAGCAGTCATGGCCCATGTTTCACTGCCATGTAACATGGCTGTTCGTACACATACGTCATGCAGTCTGCCTTTTACTCTGAGCAAGAGGCCCTTTGTCACCAGCAGAGGTAAGAACTCTCTGAACTTTGCCCAGGCTATTCTTATTCTAGCAGCTACACTTTCAGCGCACCCTCACCCGCTACTGACTTGGTCACTTAGGTAACGGAAGCTATCGACTACTTCTAGTTTTTCTCCCTGGAATGTGGCAGAAGTTGTTCTCTGCACATTTTCATTCTCTTTATTGAGCAACCTTTCATAGTAGCATCTCCAAACCTCTCTCTTTGCAGCCTTGTTTAGTGCAAGTGAACCATCATCCATGCAGACACATTTCTCTCCTACGACATCACGATTCTCTCTCACACACTGTCTTGCAACATGAAATACTTCAAGTCTTTGGTCCTCACGGTGCAGAACATTGGCAAATTTTTTCTTATCTGCTTCCCCTCTGGCTAAATAAACCTGTCTCCTAGCTTCCCTTCTGGCAGTCTGATACAATTCCCTGCTACCTCCGTTCTTCCAGTCCTTCCAAGCCTGTTTCTTTTGTCTAATAGCCCTGTCAACCACATTGTTCCACCACCACATTACTTTGGGTCGAGAGGGGACTTTGCACCATCCACAGATCTGGTCAGTGGCTCTCAGCAGATTGTCCTGTAGAAACCTCCAGTTGTCTTCCACATTATGTGATGCTATATCCCCTTCTATTTTGTCGAAGACTTCGAGTAACACATCTCTAAATCTCTGTCCATTTGCAGGATCTTTAAGCTTCCAGATCCTTCTCCTCCAAGCTGGTCTTCTTCTGGGCATCCATTTAGCCCTGATCCCAAAGTTGCTAACTACTAATCTATGTGTGAAGGGTACATTCTTCACATACACACACACACAGAGAAAGGCATGGGTAGAAACTCCATACAATGTACCTGGTATAAGCTATGGACACATAAAAGGTGCAGCAATATCAAAGGAAGGTTAACCAGGAAGATAGTTTTTGTGTGTGGCAGATGCACAGGGGCAATAAACACTGAAGATGTACAGAAAACAGATTCCATCACATGCCAGGGGAAAAAAAACTTGAAGTAGTTGATAGCTTCCGCTACCTAGGTGACCAAGTCTGTGTTGGGGGTGGATGCTCTGAGAGTGTAGAGGCTAGAATAAGAATGGCCTGGGTAAAGTTCAGGGAGCTCCTAACTCTGCTGGCAACTAAGGAAAGGCCTCTCACTCAGGATGAAAGGTAATAAACTGTGCTTGTGAAGACCTGTTAAGTCAAGTGAAGTCATTGTCGTGGCTGATGCCAATACCACCTGACTGGCACCCCGTGCCAGTGGAACGTAAAAAGTGCCATTCAAGTGTGGTCGTTGCCAGTGCCGCCTGACTGGCTCCCATGCCAGTGGCATGTAAAAATCACCATCAAAGCGTGGTCAATGCCAATATTGCCTGACTGGCACTCGTGCCAGTAGCATGTAAAAAGCACCCACTACACTCTCAGTGTGGTTGGCATTAAGAAGGACATCCAGTTGTAAAAACCTTGCCAGATCAGATTGGAGCCTGGTACAGCTTTCTGGCTTGCCAGTCCTCAGTCAAACTGGAAACAGACGTTAAATGATGATGATGATGATGATGATGAGCGAAATCAGACTGGAACCTGATGGAGCTCTCCTACCGACCAGCTCTTGTCAAACTGTCCAGCCTATGCCAGCATAGAAAACAAATGTTTGAGGATGATGATGATGATGATTTGGCTTGCGAAGACCTGTTGGGGCAAGCGAAAACAAAATCGTGATGGCACCAGTACCAGTAAATCACTAAGAGCACCGTCCAAGCGTAATCGTTGCCAGA
>NC_068982.1:70302191-70302667 GCF_001194135.2 Octopus bimaculoides | reverse complement strand
CACCAGTACCAGTAAATCACTAAGAGCACCGTCCAAGCGTAATCGTTGCCAGAGCACCAGCTGTCTGGCTTTCGTGCCAGTGGCACGTAAATAGCACCATTAGAGCGTGACCGTTACCAACGTTGCCTTCCTGGAACTTGTGCCAGTGGCACATGAAAAGACATTCGAGCGAGTTCATTGCCAGTACTGCTGGACTGGCTCCTGTGCAGGTGGTACATAAAATACACCATTTCGAGCGTGGCCGTTGCCAGTACATCCTGATTGGCCTTCGTGCAGGTGGCACGTAAAAGCACCCACTACACTCTCTGAGTGGTTGGCGTTAGGAAGGGTATCCAGCTGTAGAAACTCTACCAAATCAGATTGGAGCCTGGTGTAGCCATCTGGTTCACCAGTCCTCAGTCAAATCGTCCAACCCATGCTAGCATGGAAAGCGGACGTTAAACAATGATGATGATGATGATGATGATGATGAGATA
>NC_068982.1:70294253-70297338 GCF_001194135.2 Octopus bimaculoides | reverse complement strand
ATATGAAATATAGCAGCATACCAAAATATGAGCGGGCAAGACATTTAAAATCACCTAAAAAAGCATTCTTAAACAGGAACCGGTTTCGGAAGAACAATTTAGGTCTTAATAGACACAAGATGTGATCTATTTCTAGCACATTAATTGTCCACGTTAGTGGTCAACGTCATTTTTTAAAAATATATATATATATATATATATATATATTTATCTAGCTATAGTTCAAATGTTGCATAGTAAACAAAAGACAAAGACAGGTAAGTGAACAACAAGCAGGTGTATTAATTTGATGCTCAGGAAGAAAGGAAAAGTCTTTGACATTTCAAGCCAATGCACTTTGACAGAAAGAGATGAGAGGAAAAAATGAGAGAGAGAGAGAGAGAGAGAGAGAGAGGAAAAAAAACGTGTTGGGATTAATGGTTCTACCAGCTTAAAGTGAATGTCTTGTTAGAATGCTGAATACTGCAGTATTTGCCTTGAGAGGTCCAGACTTAAAATAAGAAGTGGTGTTGATTTGTTTGATTAAACTCTTCAAAGAGGCCCCATCATGTCTGCAATCCAGTGACTGAAACAAATAAAAGATAAAAATATATATCCTTGTTGCTGTTGCTTAATCCAAGGTCAGCTCAAATCAAGCAGACCTATGAATAAAGACATTCTAGCCATGTCCACCTTTCCTTCTCCCAATCAATAGGACACTCAGTTCATCCTTTTCTAAGACTGGGGTGTGATTTGTAGGATATATGGTTGCTATTTCTAGGTGGTCTCATAACAATGTAGAGCAGGGGTTTTCAACATGACCTTTATGCTGTGGGGCACATAAGATTTTGGTGTTAAAATTTATCTGCAATAACTTGGTTATACTCCTACAATACACAAAATATCTGAATTTTTTAATACAATTTCTGATAATATTTAATTTAAAAAATATAATCGAACTTTTTTGAACATTGAATGTTTATTAGGGTTCAGTAGAGTAAAACAGGAATAAAAGGGTCCGTGAGGATCCCTTTTTAGGATTGTCTTATTCTTTTATTTACAACATACATCAACAGGATGGTTTATAAATATAACATGATGTGCCAAAACTTTTTTCTTTTACTTTTAAGGGTATTTCTGTATGAAATGAGTTGGTACAAATACTTTACAGCTCCTGTCTTATATTTAGTGAAAGTTTTCACTATCTTTAAATTATATCATATATATATATATATATATATATATATATATACACACACACACACACAGAGCATGACTAGCCAAATGCAAAAAATAACCCTTCTCCCAATGAAACTTTTATCATTCCGATAGCGTTTTGAGGACAAAGTAACTTTGAAATATGTGACTCCCTTTATATAACCTTTTTTCTTTTTGTTCCTTTTTTCTACTTTTGACAATAAAACCAGAATAGAACAAAAATATGTGAAATAGGAAAAAAATGCTGTTGACGTCACATGATAAAATAGTTAAAGCTTGTTTACTAAGCCGCAATCTGATTGGCTGGTTACAAGCTTTATTCCTATTGGTTCATTATAAAGTCTCTTCATCAGGAAAGTAAAAAAAAAAAGAAAAAAGAAAAGAAAACAAGAAGACGTGCGAACCGAAGTCCCCCCTCTCTTTTATTGATACGTACATAAATATATATTATACTAAAATACATAATATATATATGTGCGTGTATATACATTTATATTCATCTCTTAACGAAAATATCTCGCTAAACTACTAACTAGTTTTCTGTAGCGAGCTCCTGTTTCATACTAAAAAGCCAAGGAGAGAAGCTAACATCCAAACCCTCTGCACACCAATCATTGCATAAAATCAAGCTGAATGTTCGAGTATGTTCGCATGAAAGACGTTGTCAATCCTCTAATTTGATGAACACAGTCGACGTCTAAGTTTACAGGTAAGTTACACTATTAGTCTATTTCCGTTGTCATGTAATTTACTGTTGTTGCACTGTCGTCGCCAAGTGGTAGTTGCGGTTGTCCGCAACAATCTTCTTGCTTATTATATTGGACGAAAAGACGGGGACCGATTTCTTTCAATTACCCACTCTCGTCTCCTTTAACTATATCCCATTTCCTTTTACTTACGTATGCTAGGGATGGCAAATAGATGATGAAGAACCACACACACACACATATATATATATAAATTCATAGTTCAAGAGGTGCAACATATATTTTTTAAAAATTATATTTATAAATGACGAAATACAACAGCCTACTTACCCAAGGAGATCGATTAATCTGCTTGTTGAAGCCCTTTCTTTATTTAGTCTTAATTTCTATAGCTGATACTTCAAAAACCCGACTGGCAGGAATGCCAAAGGATTTATTAGTAATACTTTTTTTTCGCATACAGCACTGAGACACACTATTATCTCGGGAGCCGATTATGGTATCTCCAAGAGCCGCATGCGGCCCACGGCATACCTTTTAGTCCGTCTTTGCTATCTAAGCTTTTACTATCCGGCTGTTTGCGATGTTGTTTCTAACCGGGCAAGTACATACAGGCAGCCGGAGTGTGTGTCAATAAACTACATGTACACTATATGAATGTGTATACACACACACGCATATATATATATATATATATATATATATATATATATATATATATATATATATATATATATATATATATATATATATCAATAGGATTTCTCATCTAAGACTAATATAAATATGCAGATATATTACGTGTATGTATAATTAGATTTGTGCCTAAAAGTGTCAAGAAATAAATAGTAGTGAGGATATATATATATTCAAGTGCATATATGTACAGTTACATCTATATATACAAGAGCAGTGTGCATACATAGGCACACACGCGTTGGTTATTTTTTCCTTTCCTTATTCTCGTATGTTAATGTGCGCTAATTCAATAAAACAATAACTTAATGTGTGTGTTTTAAGTGTCCACACATATATATGTAAGATTGACCAATAACTAAAAACACAACAAAAGGGACACGTTTTCTTAAATATATTATTAGTTTCACGCTTTAAAGGAAAAAGTAAAAGGTGGAAATATATAATGTATGTATATTTTATGTATATATATGTAACATATATGT
>NC_068982.1:70291271-70294153 GCF_001194135.2 Octopus bimaculoides | reverse complement strand
ATATATATTTATTTCATTTTACTTTATTATACTGTTTCTTTCCTGGTTCTAAAACAATGGCTGTAAGAAGTATGTATATGTGTGCATGTATTGATGAATACATATGTGTGTTTTTGTATATGCGCACATTTATATAAATACATTTGTGGATATTTAAAAATATACACTCTACATTGTATGTGGGTTAGATTTTCAACCCGACATATATTGATATAAACAGTGAAGATAGTAAGAATGTATGTGTGATATGTAAGTTTATGTATACAAGTAAAATCCTAGTCATCCTAAATTTCAATAAATTTTACTCCAGTCTCAGCTATTGGGTTCCCTATCAGTAAATGTTCTGTTGCTGTTATTAAACTTGCATTTTATGTGTATGTATAAACATACACACACACACACACACACACACACTCTCTCTCTCTCTATTGAAATTCATAGTGTGCTACCTATGCTTTTGTAAACTCTTTTGATAAATTATTAATATTAGAAGCCGATTTTTGAGCGATAAGAATCCGTGACTGGAATGAAATTAGGCTGGTTTTAAACGTTTCCTTTCAGATTACAAATACAAATCAAATTTTAGTGCTCTTCACCATGTGAGGCATATTGAGTAGAATTTATATTGAATGCGATTTATATTTTATACAAAAATCTGTTTGTGAGGAATACCTTCTGATTTGAAAATCATTACTTGTTAAGATATTTTCCACCAGTTGCAAAATGTCTTTTATAAATATATTTCTTAAACGAAGACACTGTCAGTCTGTTTTTATTAATTTTCAAATATAGTACATATTAAGTAGTAATATAGTACATATTAAGTAGAATAATATTTCATTTAATATATTGGTTTAAAATTTTTGCACAAGGCCAGCAGTTTCAGGGGAGGGGCAGGTGGATTACATTGACTCCACTGTTCAACCGGTACTTATTTTATCGACCCTGAAAAGATGAAAAGTGAAGTTGACCTTGGTGGAGTTAGAACTCAGAATGTAAAGATGGATGAAATGCTGCCAAATATTTTGCCTGGTACACTAATGTTTTTGCAGCTTGCCACCTCTTATTGCATTTAATATTTTAAAAGCATGGATGTAGCTGTGTGATTAAGATGTTTGCTTTCCAACCACATGGTTTCAGGTTCAATCCCACTGCACAGCATTTTTGGCAAGTGTCTTCTACAATAGTCCCAGGTTTACTAAAGCTTTGTGAGCTGATTCTGCCCATAAGAGAGGAACAAATAATACAATATAGCTGTAGGTCATAGCACCTGGGCAACGCTGGGGTGCATTGCTAGTCAATATATAATCAGTTGATCAAATTTCCACTTTGTCAATCTTATCCAACTGCTCACTCCTCCTGTATAGAAAAGTCCTATGTGGTGTTGGGGAATCAGCCTCACAAATATGATTTATGTCCCTGTTTATTCTAATTTGTAGTGGAGATTGATCTCAGTGGTATAAAATGGCAGAGCCTTATTAAATTACAGTAGTGAATGTAAAAATCCTTAAAAAATCAAAACAAAAAGACCTGCAAAAGGTTGTTCAAATTGTTAGCTTAGACCCATTGTCAGTTGCTTATTAATATAGGTTTCAGCAGTGAGAGACTATTTTATTAAGCATATTTCAAGCTCACTTCATAATTAGAGGATTCATTTCCTTTCTTATTTTTGTTATTCTTATCCTCTTTTTTTTTCTTTTTTTTTTCAAGCTTTGGATTACTTGCCAAATATATAACTGAAAATATAGATGGATATTTCTGCTTAAATACATTGTTTTATCAACATTCCTTTTTCTTCGTTTTGGTATGTGTTATCTGTTAGCATTACTTCTGATGTTCTAATTTGTTCTCGTTCATAGTTTTGTGTTTGTTTTTGGCACTTCATTGAAGGACACACCAACCTTCACTGCATGCCAGATTAACTCAATCGTGTTTCTCTTCTTGTCTTGACTTTTCTCCAATTTCTATTAAGTCATTGATAATTAGGTTCCTTTCATCTTAAACAGAGTGGGTGGGTGCGTTTCAAGAGACAATGCTTTTATGTATGTGTGTGTATATATATATATATACATATATATATAGCTTTATTCAACTAAATAACGATGAACCCAGTAAAGCATTTACAAGTCTTGAATCCTGATTTAAAGAGATTTGGAAGGAGAGTTGTGTTATTATGTAAATGTATATAAAAGTTTTTATTTTTTGTTACATCATATTGAGTCCATTATTTAAGCCATTATTATTGGGAAATATAAATGGGGAAGTTCTAGCTATTATTGCTAATGCATGAACTTTCATTAATATGAAAAATATAGTATTCTTTCTTTTTTGTCTCTCTCAAGAGGATATATATGTAATTTTGCTTTTAGTATTTCCAAATTTCCTGAAAATTCCAATCTATTAGATTCAATTATTTTTGGGGGAAATTTTCAATATTTAGACGTAGTCTGCCATTTAGCTGACAGGACTTAACATTTTATTGATTTCTAGTCGATTAGATACTATGTGTATTATATCCACAAATTAACTTAGTGTATGTATCTCAAGAGATAATTCGACATCACAGGAAAGGTTCAATAGAAAATAATCCATATCTGAAATGTTCAGAGAGCAGTTGTACAAAGCTGGTGATTTTTGAAGTAACTGTAAATAGTTACTGCTCTGGTTTATCAATAGCAGATGTCTGTTCATGTCTGTAGTTAGGATGCTTGCTTTCCAATGATGTGGTGTTGGGTTCAGTCCCATTGGCTGGCATCTTGAGCGAGAGCCGCCTACTATAGCCCTGAACTGATCAAATACTTGTGGGTGGGTTTGGTAAACTGCAATTGAAAGAAGCTCATCCTGTATGAATATATTCATATGCGCATGCGCGCGCGCGCACA
>NC_068982.1:70282666-70291227 GCF_001194135.2 Octopus bimaculoides | reverse complement strand
ACACACACACACACACACACACACACACACACACACACACACACACACAACCATCATCATCATCATTTTATGCATGGCACTTACCAAACTTTCAGTCCTGTGATCTTTTGCTGATGAAAAAAAAAAAGAGTATATATTCAGTTCTCTTTCTCTTGTTTGTTCTATCAAACTTACATAGATGTGTGTGTATTTATTTGGAGCTGACGATTCATTCTGCTGCTAGTCTGAGTTTCATTTCTTTGTTGCTTGAATAAACATACAAAAGCATAACACAGTACTCTTTCTATCAGCTGCACATGCATGTGTACTCGTGCGCGTATGCACACACACACACGCACACACACACATTATGTGTGTGTGTGTTTGACGATAAGATTAATATTAGAAGAGCCTGAGAAAATGTTTAGATGTTATTAACAATTAACTGGAACAAAGTTGGTTATTGATCAAGAAGGAAAAAAAGAAAAAATTCATTTCCATAATGTCATTTTTAGGTTGAATCTCCAAAGACACAATAGTAGTTGTTGCTAGATTTACTGCAATCTATTTTAATTACATTATAGACATTGTTTGGTTATAGATAATGGAACCATTATTCTTGCATTTAAGATTGGTTTCTCTGTATATCTTGGTTAAATTATTGGCATCTTGTTATATATGTATCATTATAGAAGGTAGATTTGTTATGCGACTCTTCATGTTGCCTGAAAGATGCTTCTATAATAGCATCTCATATTTGGATAAGAGACTAGTCACATTGCAAAAATGATTTAAGAATTCCAGCACAAGATGCTAAAGCTTATAGAATATACATTATTTGACATTTACTTCTTGGATTATGTCACATATAGCTAAACCTATGAAGTCAACTTTAAGTGGTCTATTTATATTCTATTACTGTCAGCTTGTATTGTTTCCTGATCCGTGCTCTTTACTCTCAAAATTCCAATCCAGTCCATCTATCTTATCTGCAAATAAGCACCATGAGTTTGTGTAACTGGTTAACTCTTAAGAAACAAGAATACTCTATAAATTGCTGCAGCCTTGAATTTGTAGTAGTGATTTAGATCTGTAGTTCAGAAATGGACATCAGTAGACAGAGCTACTTTTGGTAGCGTTAATGTATTTAACCCTTGCTTTGTGGAATACAAATATACTCAGTTCTGAGAATGTGCACTCGAGACATAGGAACAAAATTAACTTGGGGTGCTTTCTGGAATTTCCCACATTTCATAGTATGTAACCTGTATATTATATTTTTATTGGCAAATAGAAAGATGCTGCAAGAACTGGTTTGCATATGATTAGCATATAATCACCAGCAAAAATTAAATTAGTGCAGTGAGGTTTAATGCTGAGAGCAAGAAAGAGCAAACTAAAAAACAAAATAAGACATTGAAGAAGAAAAAAAACAATATAAGATATTGGCTAATTTTGTCAATTTGTTCAGCAGTGAATTGAAATGTTTGAATTTTATATCTAGTTAGCCTTTTGATCTCCTCTGCATATATATAGGAGTCTACATCAGTCATGGTTAACCTCATAACTACATCTGTATGTAAGCTCTTGGTAAGATTTTTATAGGAGGTGCAGCCAAGTTAAGAAGTTTGCTTGTTTTAGGTTTGCTCTCACCTTGGGTAAGCATCCTTTATTATTACATGGAAAAATGCAAGCAAGAGAAATAATATTCTTAAGATTATGAACCTGGAAAATTACAGGACATGTTATTACACCTGGAAAAGTTCAGGATAACTTATTACAACTGATTAAAGTACAGAACGTGAACATTTTTACCTAAAGTATTGTAGCTAAGGATAAAATTTCAAATAAAATATTTAGATTTTGAAAATATTAGCTTTTATTAAAACTAAAAATTTTATTGCAAGTTAATACTTCTATTTGTTATTACTTGTTACTTCTATTAAAAATTAAAAATAACTCAAAATATTTTTTGCACTTTAAAAAAAATTAATTTTTTAAATTATTAATTAATAATTAGAAATTTGAAAATAAGTTATTAAAAAATAGTAGTAGTACATAGTTAGTACAATAAATAGCATAATGCAAAAATTAGTTATATATTACAATAAAATCTACCTATAACAACAAATTCACAAGTTCTTGCCAAGTCTTCACGTTTTTCATATTGACCCAATGCCTAATTTTTACATAAGGAATTTGCCTACCACACATACTATTCTACTTTGCATAAAACTTTAGCTTTATTGGTACTTCTGGCTCTCATTTTTTAAAGTATTCTAGTGTGTTAATATTTTAACAAAATGATGGTACCTTGTTTAATTATAATGTTACTTAGTAAATAAAATCAAATATTTAATATTCAAATTTTATCCTTGGCTGCAATATTTTAAGTGAAAATTTTCTTGTTCTGTATTTTACCAGATGTAATAAGTTGTCCTGAACTTTTCCAAGTGTAATAACTTGTCCAGGTTTATAATCTTAAGAATACTATTTCTTTTGCTTGCATTTTCCCATGTAATCCATGTTTTTTTCAGGCTATGCTATTATGCTAATTAATACTGTGTCAACTAGCGGTGTTGTTGATAAGTTTTTCCTTACTTCAATGATGATGGTGACATATATTAAAAGTCCCCTTATAGAACTATATTCATAAAAAAGTATAGAACTATATCATCACCTTCAAATTTGAGAAACAAAAAGTTCATTGCATGATATTGATACCACGAAATTCCTTGAATTGAGCTCTATCATTTAAGCTTAATTAAAATATAGCTTGTTTTTAAAATATAAAAAAAAGTTAATTATACTTAAATCCAATTTTTTGTCTTTATATTTTTTCATGATATTTTACCTCACAACTTTTTTGATACACATTTTTTTGCATTGGAACAAAACTATAAAATTTTTCATGTTTTCTTCTATCATTGAAGCTAAGAAAAACATATTTTCTTTTAAAATAAGAAAAAGTTATTTAGATCTAAACTTGATTGGAGGCATTACTTACTCTCCTATAACGTTGCTACAAATTCTGATGTAAACTTTTTTCTACTGGATCAAATCTCAATTTTTTAATGCCAAAATGTAGCTAAAGACCAGTCCTCTTCAAAAATGGTAACAATTTTCAATTTGGTTAAGAACTGAATTAGCGACAAGCTCTGAAAGGTACTGCATGTGAGTAAATTGTGACCTTAAGAATATTATTCAACTATAGTAGTAGTTGAATGATAGCTATGGCCAACCAAAGCCTTGTGAGTGGATTTGATAGATGAAAACTGAAAGAAGCATGTGTATATACTTATATATTTGTGTGTGTGTGGACCTGACGCTGTGTGATAACTGTAAATGAGACCTACCATCATATAAGCAGTGTCATTTATTTCCGATCTTCTTTGAAAACATGTCAGGTCATGGGAAAGTATTACCTTCCCTGGGAACAGGGAGGGCTGGTGACAGGTAGGGATTCCAACTTGAAAAATCTGCTTCAATGAATTCCATGTAACCCATGTAAGCATGGAAACAAGGATATTAAAATGACGATGGTGAAGATACAAACCTGCAATTACTCATACACATAAGTTTCACTTCTCTATGCCACAAATATTATTCAAGGGAAGAGCTGCTACTTTAAGGTCAGCACACCTTGGCACCAGTGTTTTAGCTGAGCATTCTGTTAGAACAGAAAGGGCTGGAAGAGATGTAAGTTGTGCTATTGTTCCACTAATCCTCTATCCCGGATTGGTATTTTTGTGTTCCTAAAAGGTAAAGTTGACCATGACTAAATTTGAACTCAAAGCTCAGAGAGTTGCAACAAAACCACAACTCTCTAACAACTCTCCCAATTCAACTACATTAAATATATTAATACTAACTAATGTTTTTTCCATGCATTTAGCATCTAAGAATAATTTATTCTCTAAACACAGCTTTAGAGATCAAAGCAAAACAGTAAAATCTGAGGAAACTCATGATAGTCTATGTCAGTAAATAATAAGTACTAGAGTTCACAAAATGGAATAAATTGCTCCAGATATTCCACTTCAAAGCAATGTCTTCAGTGGTGCCTCTACAACCTAATGTTATAGGATTTGCTTTTTTAAAATTCTTTTTCTATCATCGTGTCATTTTTGTGTTCAAAATTTTAACATAGTAATTATTCTGTTACCAATTATTTAGGTTGTTGATAGATTTATACTTAGTGTAATAAAATAAGATGGACAGGCATTTGTAAATGGCATTAAATCACTTATAGAATAGTACAGATATAGGTGTAGTTGTATGGTGAGAAGTTTGCTTTCTAGCCACATGGTTTCAAGTTTAGTCTGTGTGGCACTTTTGGCAAAGGTCTTCTACTCTAGTCCCAGGCTGACCAAAGCTTTGTGAGTGGATTTGGTAGCTAGAGACAGAAATAATTCTATTGTGTGTGCGTTACTGTCTCTATGGTGTTCTCCATTTCCAATTTTCTGTGGAAAATGTCTCATCTTGGAGTAATATTACTTTGCTTGCAAATTCTGCCACGGTCAACTTGTACCAGTTGCATTGTGGAGTCAATCTAATCGACTGGCCCCCTCCTCCAAAATTTCAGGCCTTGTGCCTAGAACAGAAAAGAATATTACTTTGCTTGGAAACAGGTGAGGGTTGGTAACAAGAAGGGCCTCTGGCTGTAGAAAATCTACCTCAACAAATCCAGTCTGACCCATGCGAGCATGGAAAATGGATGTTAAAATGTTGATGGTAGTGATATTAAACAGAAGTGAGTATAAAGATATATAAATTAAACAGGAAAATCAAGACTTCATAACAATTTTTCATAGATAGATAGATAGATATATACCTTCATAGATTGATATGTAGTAACTCTTTGTAGATGGGTATATATTCTGTGAGTTCATACTCTAATGTCACAAATAAAAGAGGGGAATCCAAGTTAAGAATGTTAAGTTATCTTTTATATAATTGGTCGAATTTTGAACTTGCATTTGAAGTAGTGCATAAGTGTGTTGCATTGACAGATGCTATGCTACATTGTCTCCCAGACTCTCTTCAAAAGAAGAGGATATATAGTGAGATAAACTACTGCTAAAATAAGGTTCTCAGCTTCAGTTATTTTTTTTTTTTTTTTGTGTAAAAGGTACTTTGGCGACAATATATACTTTTCAATATCAATTATTGTATGTAAATGTATATTACAGTTCTTTATTTAAGAGATGAGGAATTATGTACATTTGACGGATATTTGTCCCCATCTTCATTGTTGTTAACACGTTTGATTCCAGGCAGTGACCTGAATAATAATAATAACAACATCGAAAAATACCTTAGGAATGAGAACCCAGGTTTGAAATTTCCCCAAGACACCTTATGAAGGCTTGGAGGGTATATCAGTTGAAACGTGCTAACAACAAACAAGATGAGGACAAATATCTGTCAAATGTAAATAATGTAAAATGTATATGTATAAAACACATTGAATTTAAGGAACACATTAGAATAATAAAAGGAATGTTATAGTAAATATAGTGACAAAATTACTGTAGTTAAATAAAAATGAATACCATGTTAAAATGCTAGCTAGACATACTTGTGTCTCAAGAGGAAATTGAGAAAATTTATGGCCTGTTCAAAATCTGAGACAGTCAGTTTGATGTAGATACTATTTTGTGTGAATTCTGACTGTTTTACTTACCATCTAAATTGCTAGTTGGGTTGTTAGAGTTTTTATAAAATTTTCCAAATATTTAACTTAATGAGTGGCAAAAATATCATGACCAATACCATCGTTGTTGTTGTTTTAACAACCACTTTCCCATGCTTGGAATGTATTGAAGTAAACTTTCTGTCTTGATGCTTGCCCTGTTTCCAACCTTTACCTGTTTCCAAGCATAGTAATATTTCTGCATGGCCAGACATGCTTCCACCGAAGATTGGAAATGAATGATACTGCTTGTGTTGTGGTGATACCTGTTTACATGTATAGTATCAAGACAAAGACAGACAGACACATCTTTCAGTTTTCATCTACCAGGTCCATGCACAAGACTTTTGCT
Source organism: Octopus bimaculoides (assembly GCF_001194135.2). Lineage (NCBI taxonomy): Eukaryota > Metazoa > Mollusca > Cephalopoda > Octopoda > Octopodidae > Octopus > Octopus bimaculoides. The sequence continues at coordinate 70,285,201 of NC_068982.1, read as the reverse complement.
GCCCTGAAGCTGTAAAGGTGCCTCGCAGTGGGACTGAACCCAAAACCATTTGGTTGGGAAGCAAACTTTTCAACAACACAGCTGTGCCTGCATCAATATGAAAACATGAAATTGAGATAATATCTGGAAGTTGTTCTTGTATAGCAAGTGACTTGATCTGAGATTGTTGTTGAAACTGAAGGAACAGTATCATGAAAGAGTTATTTAATAACACAAATGCAAAGTAAATTTAGCGTCTTTATTTCATGAATTGTCAATATTTTCATTGCCCAGCTATGACTTGGTTGCTATCAGAACTCCATTGCAGCTCAGTAGAATTGTGTTAGTAAGCAGGTTGCAGTTGTGTAACAAAAATTTCAACACCTCATGAAATAAAGTTAAAGTGAAATTTAACAGCTTTTTTTTATTAACCCTTTCGTTACCGTATTTTTTTTGAGATGCTTTGTATTTCTTTCAATTAATTTTAAATATAACAAAGAATTCAGTAAAATAACTTAGTTATTATTAAGTTAGTGTTAGGAGCATAAATTGTGACTAAGGTTTGGTGGAAGATTTTAATTCAAAACTTATGAAACAAGACATTTGTACTACAGAGCCAAAAGCGGTTTCAGCAGGGTTAGTAATGAAAGGGTTAAATGACTCTTCTTGATGAAGTTATATCCTTTTACTTGTTTCAGTCATTAGACTAAGGCCATACTGGGGCATCATCTGGAAGAATTTTTGTCAAATGACTCAATCCCAGTACTTTTATTTTTTGTTTTTAAGCCTGGTACTTAACTCTATCATTCTCTTTTGCTGAACCACTAATCTATGAGGATGCAAACACACCAACACTGGTTGTCAAGTGGTTGTGAGGGACAAGCATGCATGCACACACACCACACACACCACACACAACATGCTTTTTTCAGCTTCTGTCTACCAAATCCACTATATTGGTTGGGCTTCAGCTATAGAAGACACTTACCGTAGGTGTTATGCAGTGGTACTGAACCCAGAACCATGTGGTTGGGAAGCAAGCTTCTTACCACACAGCCACTCCTGTGTTTTGTAAATTTTGTTTTAAAATATTAGTACCATGCAGTGTTGCTTTACTTATCACATGGTAGTTTTTATTTATTCAAATTTTTGTTATAAGAGCTCTTTAAGAAAACTTAAACAGATTAGGAAGAGCATTAAGAAATAAGTTGTAGATTTACAATAAAATACTTTAGTTTTTGAAACATAGCATTAAACCTTTCAGTACCAGCCTGCATAAGATTACCTTATTAAAGTGTTCATATTTAAATTGATAATGGGAAATTTTCATTAAGTACAAGTTGTGTGACAAACAGCAGCTTAATATAGCCAATAAATAAAAATAGTTATTTTATTACATTCTTCTAAAGTTATTGATTTGAAAACAAATTGAAATACACAGCAATACATTTTTGTTAGTAATATAGTCACAGATGTGTTAAAGGCAAAAAAACAAGAAAAGCAAAGCAAATTGAAAGTGGTACTTATATACTTAAAATTGAATCACCAATGTGATTTTACCAAAATGTTTTGGATTAAATTACTATCTCTCTTTCTCAGTGTACAGAGAGAGAGAGAGAGAGAGAGAGAGAGAGAGAGAAATGATGTCCTTTTTCTTATAGTATTTGAAAAATATTAAATGTTATTGAAATAGGCACAAACATGGCTGTGTGGTTACGAGGTTTGCTTTGCAATCATGTGGTTTCAGGTTTAGCTCTTGGGCAAGTGTCTTCTACTATAGCTCTGAGTTACCACTGTTTTGTGAGTGAATTTGGTTGGCAGAAATGTTAGTAAGCCGGGCGAAATGCTTAGTGGTATTTTGTCTGCCGCTACGTTCTGAGTTCAAATTCCGCCGAGGTCGACTTTGCCTTTCATCCTTTCGGGGTCGATTAAATAAGTACCAGTTACGCACTGGGGTCGATATAATCGACTTAATCCCTTTGTCTGTCCTTGTTTGTCCCCTCTGTGTGTAGCCCCTTGTGGGTAGTAAAGAAACAAGAAACTGTCATGTCTGTATTGGTTTGTTTACATCACCTTAATTTAGCAGTTTGGCAAAAGAGACTGATATAGTAAGTATCAGACTTTAAAAAAAAGGCGATACTAGGGTTAATTTGTTAGACTAAACACTTTAAGGTGGTACTAAAGTATGGCTGTAGCCCAGTGACTGAATTAAGTAACTAAATGAATAAATAACAGAACATTGTTGTAGATGAGAAAATGTTTTAATCCTCTAGCTTTTAAGCTGCTCATATCAGACCCCAAATATTCTACTTGTTGTTATGTGATCTGGTCAGACTCTCACACCTACCCTACACTGTCGTTCTAAATATAAACTTGCTTCCCAACCTTATGGCCATGGTTTCAGTCTCACTATATGGTGTCTTGGGTAAATGTCTTCTATAGCCTCAAGCCAACTAAAATTTTGTAAGTGAATTTCGTAGACAGAAATTGAAAGATGCCTCTGTGTGTGTGTGTGTGTGTGTGTGTGTGTGTGTGTGTGTGTGTGTGTGTGTGTGT